>NC_137914.1:15781810-15794310 GCF_963457725.1 Sprattus sprattus
TCTGATTGCGGGCGTCATTAGCCTTTGCCTGAGTACCCTCATCACCCCCCCCCCCCCCCCCCCTCCTTCTCTTTCTCTCTCTTTCTCCCTCCGGCCTTCTCCATCGTTCTTAACATGGCCCTTGTGCCGCATTTTTGCCACAAGCCTTAAACATACTGCGCTGTTTCAGAGCTGATGCAGCTCCCTGTGTTTAACCATCCACAGACCTCCACACAGCTCACATCAAGTGTGATAAAACGTATAGCCTGCTGCGCTGCATGCGTGAGCATAGCTCTAATGGTAATTGAATATCTGGCAGCATAGTGCTTTACACAGGTGTGGTTTACGCATAATGCAGTAAGCATGTTACTATAAGAATGATTATACACGCTACCACGTTTACCTGCTTTATCAGCGGTCATGCTGTCAACACATGACATGCAGTGCAGTTCTCTTCACAGTTTCTGCCTGTCAGCTGGAGTAAGGAACCTCAAGAACTTCTCTGAAAGCATCGGGAACATTGTGTCCTGCCTCCAGCATTGCTGAGTAACATCATTAGCGAAAGCAGGTTCATGTATCTGAGCAATAGTTATTTTTTAATGAATGAATGAAGAGGGTGTCTGAGAGGTTCTGGTGTTATGAGCGTGACTGGGAATGAGGTGTTTCACATGGGTATAGTGGAGGGCACTGTGGACTGTGGACAACCAACCGGACCATCATGATTAAAACATTTTTGAAAAGGTTTCCTTTTACTCACTCTCTTCTTCATCTTTCCTTTCATTTGACTTTGTGAAGATGAGCAGCAGGGATGCGGCCGGCTCTTCCGGCAGGAGAGGAGCGCTGTCCTCTCTGCGGCTGGTAATCGGGTCTGTGTGGCTGTGAGAGACAAGGGCGTGGAGATTAGCTCACCAGTGTGCCGCCGCAGGGCTGCACCGCACAGAGCCTTTTGGAGAGCTTTCAGTGGACATAGAGGATGCTGGGTGATGGGGGTAGTGTATGTGTGTGCGTGAGGGTGTGCATGTGGTGTGTGTATGTGTGTGCATGTGCATGTGTGTGTGTGTGCGTTTGCGTGTGTGTGTGTACTGGAGAGGTAGGAGTTCAAGTATGTTGATGATAGTCAGTTAGTGTGTCTCCCCATCAATGACAAAGCATGAGGTGAATGAGAACAATGAGAATGTGTGTGTCAGAGAGAGAGAGAGAGAGAGAGAGAGAGAGAGAGAGTGTGTGTGTGTGTGTGTGTGTGTGTGTGTGTGTGTGTGTGTGTGTGTGTGTTAACTAGATTTTGTATCAGTGTGCCTGTGTTACTGTGCTACTGTGAAGTGCTGCCAGAACTCCATTTACAAAATGAGAATTGATTTCAAACTGCTGAACATGAATGGCCACTTCCCCTTCTCACAACACAATGTGTCAGCCATGCACACTCACAGACAGACACATACATGCAAAACACAATCACACTCGTAGACATACACATACTGTTAAAGCCACTGTTAAAGCTGTCAAGGCCAGGAAGTTAAAGGTTTAGTACTACATGATTGCATGGCATGGACAACCATACAGCCATAACACAAAGACCCACCCACAAACACACACATAGAATATTACAAGGAAACACAGCCACTGATTATGACAGATATATTTATATAGTGCCAACAACTATTGAAGCTGTCTCAAGGCACTGCACAGAGCCTAGAGCCCAAACCCCCTGCACCAACAACACATCTTGAGAAGAACCCAGCCCATAAGGGGGGAACCATCTGCTCGGGGTGCAGAAGGGAAGGGAGGAGAAGATCAGAGAATCAGAAAGCAAGCAAATAAATGAATGCATGCATAAGGTTTAAACATCTTAGCATACATGGGGCACATGCACTCAAGGATACATGCATTAATACAAGATTGATGGTGGATGAAAACGGAAAGAACCAGCATTTGAAGGGTTTGGTTGTAGAACAGCTAAGTGGGTATACAGTATGCTCAAAAGGTTACTATTATTAGGATAAGCAGAACTATGAGGCAGAAAACTATGTCAATGATGGCATTCCTCTATGTTATGGATAAATAGGCAGACACAGATTTCATAAGCAGAGTAGAAATTGTGCAGAGCAGAATGGGCAGCTGTGAGCAGAGGGTTGCTGCAAGTGGATCAGCTTCCCACGGTGGAGGTGGTCTATTCAGTGCACAGAGTGAACATGGAACCTAAAGCAGACAAAACACCTGGTTCACAGGTTCAAAGATTTGACACACACACACACACACACACACACACTCTCTCTCTCTCACTCTTTCGCTCTCACACACACACACTCTCTCTCTCTCACACACACAGGTCATTTATAGACCTTCACACGTTCCCTCTGTCTGGAGGTCTTTCAACTGAGCTGATTTGTTAGCCCCCTCAACACAGCAGCTCACACAGTGATCTTATCAGCCCAGAGAGGCTGACAGGAGCACATTGATTGTTTGTTCTCTCCTGTCTCTCCTCCTGCCCCACCCTTTACCCCCCAAGTCACTCTCCTCCTTTCTTACCCCACTCTCTCTCTCTCTTTCTATCAGCCTGTCTCTCCATCCATCTATCTGATAATCAGTCTTTCTCTACCCCTCTCTCTGTCCCTTTCTGTCTCTCTCTTTCCCCCTCTCTCTGTCACTCTCTCAATAGATATTTTCAGGTTTCCAAGGTGACTGCTGGCAAAGGCCTAGCAGAATAAGTTTTTTGTAAACTGTCCTTGGGCACCCTTTTACTTTAAACTAATCCTGGAGGAGACGGAAAATGCCCAAAGTAATTGGAGGTTAGCGCCACCGCTTACAGCCTATGGTTGCACATTAGGAATATCAGAATCAGAATTTAGAATCAGAATTGTATTTATTTATTTATTGCCAAGTAGGTTTACACCTACCTGGAATTTGTTTTGGTGTATAGGTGCATACAGTAAACATAAAACATACAAACACAATAAGTACTACACATGACATAAAACTTAAAAACACAGTAAGTACTACACATAAGAAAAGTACTACACATAAGAACAAAAAAAAAACACAATATATTATATACAAAAAATATAAAAAAGGTATATAAAAAAGTAAAGTGGATGGTAAAATGCACAATGCAAAACAGGAGTGCAATATGAATGTACAATGTGCAATGTGCAATGTGTGTTAATGCAACACAGACTTGAGGTGTGGGGGCGGGATAAGAGTCCAAGTCAGGTGGGGGTCCTGGTCCTTGTTAATAAGGCTAACTGCAGCCGGGAAGAAGCTGGTTTTGTGGGGTGAGGTTTTGGTCCTGATAGACCGCAGCCTCCTGCCGGAGGGAAGGACCTCGAAGAGTTTGTGACCCCCGTTTGGGAGGTAATATTAGGTATTAAGCGGTATGGGCAGTAAATCTTCAGTGATATTAATAGTTTCAGTGTACTTTGGATATCATAAACAGTCACGTTTCATACTTTAGATTTATGCACAGTCAGGAAAGTAATGTTTTGTTCAATAAACTGGCAAACACTATGCCACAATGCTGTCTGTCGCGATAAACTAAAACAATAAATAAATTATAAAACGGAAATAAATTTATAATGCCCGATCCAACTGCAACAAAGAGTCTGACAGCGCTCCTTTGTGATATCCCAGCTCTCCAAATAAATTAATCTGACAAAGAACCTTGTACAGCACTTGTGTGACATCACCATGGAAACTGGCAGGGTCAGAACAGCAGTTAACTCATACCGCGGAGAGATAGAAAGAGAGAGAGAGAAAGAGAGAGAGAGAGGGAGGGAAAGTGAGAAAGCAGGGGAAAGAGAGAGAGAGAAGGCGGATGAGAGAGAGTGGCAAAAGAAAGAGCATTACAGAGCTCTAGCAGAGAGGACGAATGTATTGATCTCTGTCTGTGCCCTTATTTTACTGGACTGTTTAACCAGCTGTAAGAGTTCAATTAATTAAAGCCAATTAAAATAAAACCCCATTCCCCTCTTCCAGGTCAAAGACCATGCTTTTATGAGCATCCAGAGAGAAAGTTTCTTTGTTCTTTGCACTTTATGGCAATTATCTGTTCAATAGGACTTATCGATTAAACCATTCTGAATATTCAGACCAGAAAGTCTCATTCCTTTAAGTTGTCGAATTGAGGCAAAAAGATTTTAACCTCGTTAGAACAATCAGAGGAAAAAGATTTATTTGAAAACTCTGCAGCTGTGTGCTTGCCACAGGCATACATGGCTATGACAATGTCTGTGGTCGGCATGTGTGCCAGTCTATGGACTGTATAGCTAGGCAGTGCATTTTTAATGAAGTGAAGTAGTGGGACACAAAGCAATGTTTCCCATCATGTGAAGGCCTGGGCGTGCATCTCTCTGTTCCAGCCCAGCAACCTCTCTAATTGGAGGTTTGGATTTGGATTCTAGGGCCAAATTAGAAAATTAGATAAACTAATACGGATGGATGGAATAAATTATTCCGTTCTAGGCTTCCAGCTCTTTAGCTTTGGCGGGCAGTGAGGCATGGAGTGAGCGTTCTGTGAAAAATGTGACGCAAGAGACACGCTGCGGGGAAGAGCTATATATTTATTAAATGGCAACACATCCATGTCAGGATGGGACGGAAATGGTAAAAGTCACCCTTAAAGATGTTTATTATCTTATCTGTGTGACTGGAGAATCTTTCCTCTTGGTGTTTTGCAGGCAAAAAAAACATCAGTCCTTGAAATGATCCCACCTACAAACCACATCTACCTCTGGTTAGCTGTTTTCCATTCGTTCACTGTTCGTCTCTTAATTTTTTCCCTCCTCTTTCAAACACTCTACCTGGGGCGCTAAAGAAATGCAAGGCGCCTCCCAACAGAGACAAATTGGTTCCATCAATCCTTGTTTCTTTCTGCCAGTTTAAACGACCCTTCCATGGGACTCTCCTGCTCACCAGAACCCTTGGAGGTTCAGAAACAGCCAGTGGGTGGTGTGTACGCATCCTAGTCTCACTCATCCATCTGAGCGACTCCTTTATCCAGCTGTGCGCCAGATGACCCTGCTGAACCACACGTTACCATGGGAATAATTAACATCAGCCATCATTGTCACTCTGAGCAAAAGGAGAAAGAAAGGATGGGGAGGGGGTGGAGAAGAGGAGAGAGAGTGAGAGAGAGATAGAGAGAGAGAGAAAAAAAAAAACGTTGGGAGGGGCCATGGGATGTGATTATTCCGGCACGCTCCTTCCTGCTGTATTTCCAGGCGAAAGTCTGGAGAACAATGGCCGATGCAACATAAGGAATCCGATTTGGCGAGTATTTCTGTCTATTCTTTTTTAGGGTAAGCAAATTGTCAGGGATATTGACTCAGCTCAGCACCAAGCTGTCTGTCATCCTCAGCCGGGGCTTGTGCAGCTGGTCTGTGCATGAGGGAGAGAAAGGGAGGGAGGGAGGGGAAAGGGAGGGAGGGAGAGAAAGAGGGTGAGAGATGGATAAAGAGAGAGAAAGATGGCGCTGATTGTGCTGTGTGAAGGAGACTTGATGATTACCACAGAATAGATCGTCAAACTCACACACACCACAAAGACTGAAGAATTGAAGAAACAAGCCTGTTAGACACACACACACACACACACACACACACACACACACACACACACACACGCACACTCACTCACATATATATACACACACACACACACACACACATTCATACCTACCCCAGGCTCACTGTAAGGGTGACGAATAGCATACTCATACTCATCTGACCACAACTGCACAGCACACTCACACAGCACACACACACACACACACACACACACACACACACACACACACACACACACACACACACACACACACACACACACACACAAACACACTCACACACCTCTGGGATGCGCTAAGAGGGTTATGTTGCTGTGAGCTTTGTGGACTTCTCTGGAGGAGACCAGCTGGAGGAAAGATGGCAGTTAACACAGCTTCTGTCAGCCAACAACTCAGCAACCTTTGGAGAGAAAACCTCTCTGATCTGGACACATTTTCCCATTTAGAACTTTCGACTCTACCCTACTGTGAGAGTTTGTGACTGTCGATAGTGAGTGTGTGTGTGTGTGTGTGCATGTGTGTCTGTGTGTGTGTGTGTGTGTGTGTGTGTATGCCATTGCTAGAGTGCTTGTGCCAGATCTGCACTTCAGGGAGTTTGAGGCTTTTGTCCATGCCTAAACAGACTGCCACAGGTCAGTTGCTGCATAAAAGCGCTGACTATGTCCACACCTCTTTTCCTCCCTCTTTGAAGCCTAACAGTGGCGTCACCTTGGTCCCCGTGGCTATTACTAGGTGTAATTGTGGATTATGTCACCGTCATTAGCACACTTGTTGAACAGAGGTATAGCAAACACTGTACAACAGAGATGCTCTGAGCTAGTTCTATTGTAGCACGTTGCAGCGGAGTGTGTGTCATTTCTTCTCTCACAGGGAACTTGTTGGGTGTGCTTTTTTTCTAAGCAAAGTTGGGATGACTGCATTGGAAATCCAGCCTAAACCCTCATTTTATCCTGGCTTGGCCTGGTTCACAGCTCACCACGCTGTTTGACTGGCGATCTGATATTGACTGCCGGTAGTGACGTGAGCTGTTTGGCTTAGTCTAAGGGGGAGATTGTTTATTTTGGGAGTAGGTACTTGGTTTCGAATTGCGCGCACATAAAATGTCCTCCTTTCTGTCTTTCTTTGTTCTTTCTTTCTCCCATTATTAATTTCCTTCCTTTTTATTTTTTCCCCTCTTTTTCGTCTTTGTGTGAAGAACCCCTGCTACTGTGCTGCCTGAACCTCGCATCCCACAACACACAAATGACAACTGTTCACTTTTCAGGGGCCATTGGCTTCTCAGAAAAACAAACACTCTGTGCCTCATTCCCAGCCAACCACTGCCTCAAAAACCACAAACACACACTCACACATCTCACACCGAAACCACAAACACACAGTCACACAAAAACCCTCCTCTGCTCCACCCCCCATCCCTCCCCTCCTTCATGTAATCTCCCCTCAGTCTCCTCCTCCACCCCCCCCCCCACATCTAAGGAGGACAGGGAGGTGCAGGTGGCAGGCTTGATGGAGAGACTGCGTCCCTGCTCCTCTCCCTCTCGCTGTGGTCCATAATGGCCAGTAATAGGAGGATGTCAGAGTGTCCTTAACGGCACATTTATACTCATTACAGCTGAATGACGATGATTACTTTGTCAAAGGGGAGAGGACTGAGAGCTGAGTATGAAAGGGAGGGGGGAAGGGGTGGAGAGGAAAAGAAAGAGAGGAAGAAAGAAGAAAGATCTAGTGAGTTATAAAGCTCTGAAGCTATGTTCAGTGTTGAAATATTGATCACTTTTACTTTTAATAAATAAAGATTGGGCTGTCAAAGTCTCCCTTATTGGGAGTGTGATTTATACACTCACTGTGTGGGAGGGATTTGTCACACATACACACACACACACACACACACTTTCTCTTTTTCTCTTTCAGGTTTTTCACACACAGACACACATGCACGCATGTGAACACGCACACACACGCGCATGCGCACGCACAGGCGCATGCGCACGCACAGGCACACGCACAGGCACACGCACAGGCACACGCACACGCACACGCACACGCACACGCACACGCACACGCACACGCACACGCACACACACACACACCTAGACCCTCACCTACATGCACACTGATGGTCATTTTTGAGACATTAATTCTGATTTTTCCTCCGACACAGACAAACACAATGGAGAAACAACATTGACCAAAGCACTACATTGGAATGGCTTAAAGGACTTAACATTCTGTTAAGCTTGGGCCACTCAGAAAGCTATTTACCTGGGTTTAGCACATAATCCATGGCTTATGCAGCTCAATCTTTCTCCAAATTCAAACTGGGTAATTGCTCTAATTTAGGTAAAGTGTCCTGGATTAGTTCAACTGCTTTAAATACAATAAAATATTACAGGTCACCAGAGCACAAGAGGCAACAAGTGATGATTTCTCTGGGGTATAAGAACTGAATACTGAAAATAAAGAATACTGTGGTTCACAGTAATAATGGTGGCAACATTTATAAGAAGCTGTGTGTTTGCTATACAGTACATTTCAAAAAGGTTAAGGAGTCTCTTGCTTCCTTAACCAGTGATTTAGTTTTTTTCCCATTCCCAGGATGCCTGGAGGAAAGCTTTTTTTCTCTGTCTCCAGGTAGGCAAAGCCCAAACACCGTACCCCAATCAAGCAGTCTTTAGGAGCCTCGATGGCCTGCCGACATCTCTGATAGCCACCACATTTAATAGCAAATGAGCACACCATTATGTCACATCAGTCCCTTATGAATCAAACCAACAGAGACGCAATAAATCTTCCCCCTTACTTCCCATTAAGCCTCCCTTCTCTTTCTGTCTCTTTCAAACTGACTGCTGCTGACTGAGCTTCGAGACACTCCTTGAAAGGGACTCAACTCTCCTATAACTGCTTTAGCCATTTCTGGGCTAGCGCTCTGGATGAATAGGGGCTGGCACTGCAAGTTCTGTAAAGCCTGACGCGGCATGGCGCTATATGGAGACATCTCGCTTTCTGATAAGCTGTCGCTCCAAGTCGAGATTTGTTGAAAATTCCCAGAATGCCCTATGGGAAGAAAGAACGCTGACAGGGTATTACTGATAGGACCTGGTTGTTGTAGTTTTTAAACGGTCAGGAAAAACATCCATATATGAATTCCCGTCCATCCAGAGGAATAGTAGGTGGTTTGTGGGAAGACGACGTCCTGTTTTGTCATCCTGTGTAGAGCACACAGACCAGATTGCATTGAGACATCTTGAACTCTTTAAAACGTAAACTCTGTCAAGTGTGTTCAATGCGAGTGTATGGTTGACCTATGTCGATGTCCATGTTCGAGGTTTCATGGGTAAGGGTTATGGTATGATATAATGGATGGGTATGTGAGTCAGACAGAAAACCAGCATGACATGAGCTGTCTTTGATTACAGAAATCTTATTAGGTGCATACTCCTTTCTGAACAGGGGCATTATATCTAGACTATATAGAGGTTTTATGACTAAAAAAGCTCACTCCACAGAATACATTAAGACCAAGTGGGAGAATGCAGGTAATATAATGATCACAACTGAAGAATGGGCCAGTTGCTGTGAATTTCAGTGGAAGTGTACTCACACACATGGAGAGAGTTTGGGTGGAAATGCCTAATTAGCTTCTTTATAATGCAGAAAAAACACTTTCTTAAGCTATGGACTGAATGGATCATTCTCAACATGAGCTGTCTTTAGGCTTACTTTTTCTGTCTCAAACTGTCTCAAACTTGTAGCTGTCAGAAATATATATTTTTTATTTCCGGGGGGGGGGGGGGGAGTGTTTCAACTCCTAGCAACGCCCCCTGGTTGGCACATAGACAAGCCTACTGTCAAAAAAGACCATGTTTTTTCCCGCTTTCTTTCTTTCCTCTCCTTTCTCAAACCCAGCCGCTGCCTGAAATAAATGAATGCATCCAATTAGTTTCGAAACGACGGTGGTGTCTCGGCTGAAATCACCGCCTCTTTTCAGAACTTCCGATGCAGATGTTAAGCTCGCCGCAGCGCTCCCTCAGCACAGAGCACATGCAGAGCGCAGAGCGTATCTCTGAAGGCCTCTGGAGCCCTCCACCACCTGAATGGCTAATAATCAAGCAAGCTTTCAAGCTGCTTCACCATTTCTTAAAAAAAAAAACGAAGGCGCGATGGCTATAATTGACACTAATTAGCCACATTTGGATGAGGTAATTAGTTTTGCTGGTTCCTGTTACGGTAGCTTATTTCACCAGCAATGAATAATGTGGCGATAGGCACTGCCTTAAATGGTAATTCAAAACTTAAATGCGAACCTCGATTGGCTGTGGACCTGCGCGAGTGGTGCATTCTTTCATATTCGACGTGAACATCAATCACTGTAATTACTGCCAGTGCACCAGCATGCTGAGTAGTATTATTGGAACCATAGTTAGTTTCTAAGAAGGACTTGGGACTACACTATGCAGTCTAGATTGTAATGTACTGTATATGTACATTCCATCAACAACTTGACCAGCTGCAAACATTAGTGAGCAGTGGTCATGCAGACTTCTTAAGTTTTATGATTTGGACAGACAGACATTTTGAAAGTGAACTTGGTTGTTTGGAGAGGAATAGTGGCAATCCTAGAGTATGAGGGGCCCTAAGCAAAGAAGCCCGTCGAGTCCAGGGCTGGAACCAGGGTCTGAGAACCAGTGAGACAGTGAGACCCAGGAAAATCTAGAAACTACATATAAAGGCTATTTTACTTGCAATTAAGATGTTTTTGTGTGTGTGTGTGTGTGTGTGTGTGTGTGTGGGTGTGTGTGGGTGTGTGCGTACCTACATGCGTCATGCAGTTTCTTCAGTTCTTGGCTTCCCGAAGAAACAGACTTGCTATTTATTATTACTATGCAGCTTAGGCCAAGTACTTTTCTTATTAATAAGCATTGCTGCCACCTGCATTTGCAAATTTGGTTGAAATATTTCATACTGTATACTTGATGTGTGCTTTATACTATGCAGCTTATGTTTTTCACCAATGATGTGTGACTTTCTACTATGAATGTCATAGCCTGCCCTTCATAATGACCAGTGTTGACATGTTTAACATGTTTCATTCTGAAGGTATACTCGAGATGTGGCACCAGGCTACTATTTTTGACCGTTTCTCACAGACAATCTCATGTCAGTCATTGCTTCTGTTTTACCGAATGCATTATGCTGCCAGCTTCCACCTGCGGCCTATTGCCCTGCTGTCAGTTTAAGTTCCAGTGACACAAAGGAGGGGAGGGAGGGGCTGCACCCCCGCATCCTCTCTCATCTCACGCACATCAGGCGCTAAATAGCAAGTTGTACGTGCAGGTGCTCGGATGAGAAATTCTCAATCGGTGTATATTTCATTCACTTCAAATTTTCAAGCATCAAATTTTATATTTCATCTGAAAAAAAATGGCTAAGGTCCGGGCCTCTGCGACCTCAAAGCTGGTAACGAGTAGGCTACCTCTCAATCAATAACATTTGTTTGATTGAGATTAATTGGATAATACATGTGAGCTCGCGGAAGTTTTCACTTAGTTCGAATAAAACTCGCTCTCTCCAAGGATCATGCTGGAAAGTCAGTCAGAGCCTTCCGCAGATGAATCTCCTACTTTACATTCATCCGAATGCACCTGGAAACTTACTTCCCAGAATGCACCTGGAAACTTACTTCCTTCCCAGAAGCTTAAGCCTTTGGTCTTCTCCTACTCTTAGAGGGGAGTAGGGGCCTTTTGATCTCTGAGACCTGTTTCATGGTCCATCTGTCAGAGAGAATACATTTTCCGTTTCTACTGACAGCTTTACCATGTAAATCAAGCCTTTTAATGTGCTTTGGTCTGCGGGGTTTGGGGGCAGATTTGATGGAATTGCACAACACAGCAGTGATTTTGGGTCTCGGTGAGGCTGTGTGATTTTCAAAAGTCAGGTTTGGCTTTGAAAGATCTTCACAATTTATCATTCCTTTTTGATGTTAATTCTCCCTCGCCCTTTTTTCCCTCTTCATTTTATATTGCCTTTAAGCACACTCAGGTCCATCCTGCCCTTTTTCCCTCTTAGACTCACACGGACACCATGCACAAACAGCCTGCATTCCCCAGCCTCTCTCTTCCGCCATTACACAGCGTGATTAAGATGTATAATTGAGGACTTTTGAACTGAGAGTCGTAAAGGCCCAGTATTTATCTGTTGAAAAGGGGACTGGAGAAGGGATGGAGGAAAGGGGCTGGGTAGGGGTGTGTGTGGGGTTGGGTGGTGTGGGGGTGGTGGGGGGTGTGGGAGGCGGATGGGGGGACTCGCCTTCCCAGACTCCCTTTTGATCAGGCCTGAAGAGAACAGCATGTTGGCTATTTATAAAACACTTTGGTGTGGCGTCCCACTTCTCTCCCACTCTGTCGGCTGGCTGTCTCCACTGCCACCACCAGCAGAGAAAGAAACAGACAGACGGAGGGATGGCAAGACAGAGAGAGCGAGGGAGGGAAGGAGAGAGCGAGGGAAGGAGAAAGAGAGCACAGAACAGAGAAGGAAACAACAGAGAAAAGCGAACAAAAGGAAGAAACTGTGACGAAGAGATATGAAGAAGTGGTGAGCTTGCAGAGAGACATGGGAGAACGAAAGGGAGGAGAGGATGAGATATGAGAAAGAGGGCAAGAGAACCAGAGGGGGAAAAAACTGCTGCGTTGTACAGTACATGCATCTCTTGTGACTCATCTTATGCCATGACGGTGAAGTGCACTTGGGTACAACCCAGTCCTGGCTGCACGTTTCTCCTCCCTGCCCCCATCTCTCTCCCTCTCTGCCTCCTTCTCTCCCTCTCTGCCTCCTTCTCTCCCTCTCCTTCACCTCCTTCTCTCTATCCCCCTTTGTTTCACCCACCCCCTTCATACCTGTCTTTCTTTCCATCCTCGCTGTCCTCTCCTAAATCTCTCTCTCCTCCTCCAGCTCTTTCTGACACACA
>NC_137914.1:15799310-15801810 GCF_963457725.1 Sprattus sprattus
ACACACACAAACACAAAGACAATCAAGCATGTGTGTAGACGTGTACAAACACAAATAGGCGTGCTGGTGTGAAGGCTATGGGACATATTTATGCATACTATGCATAGAGAATGAAACAAACTATATGCATTAACTCATAATTGGTTTGAGATACTGCATGAAAGTATGAGATACTATTCATTCAAACGTACAAATGTACACAAAAAGAAGCACACAGATGAAAGCTTTAACTCATATAACACACACACACATATACACGATCACAATCACACACACACACCAACATCATGCGTTCACACATGAAAGCTCTAACATGCCTACACATAACCCAAAAACACATGAAAGTGTAGACATGAAGGCTGACACACATGGACACAGATGCATACGCACACATGCACACGCACACGCACGCACACACAAACACACGCACACACACACACACACACACACACACACACACACACACACACACACACACACACACACACACACACACACACATACACATTCTTCCTTCAAAGCTTTCATCTTCTCTAGCTGTCTTTTCATATACTGTATGCCATTCCCTCACTGACTTTTTGATTTCTCTGCACAAGACTGTACAGCTGCAAAAAGTACATGCTGACACACTTTGCCACAGATGTATAAACATTCACAGTAACGCGCAGACCTATGTACAAACACACACACACACACACACACACACACACATATACACACATACACTAACACACTCACATACACACACACACACACTAGGCACACGCAAACACACACATTTCTACGGCCTTTCATCTCTTTTTTATACGGCATACCTCCCTCTGCCTTTTTATCATTCTACCCACCTGTGTTTTATCTCTCACCCTCTGTTCTTACATTTGCCCTGCTGATATGAGCCAATACATTTGCAAAGCAGACAGTGTTCAAAAGTGGTCTCCTCCCACCATCTTAATCTCTTTCTCTGCCTCTTTTCCT
The DNA here is from genome assembly GCF_963457725.1 of Sprattus sprattus. NCBI lineage: Eukaryota > Metazoa > Chordata > Actinopteri > Clupeiformes > Clupeidae > Sprattus > Sprattus sprattus. The sequence continues at coordinate 15,800,286 of NC_137914.1, forward strand.
CTCTCTCTTTCTCTCCACATCTTTCTCATTCATAATGTATGTTTCTCTCTCTCTCTTCCACGTTCCCTCCCCCTCTCTCCCTCTCTCTCTCTCTCTCTCTCTCTCTCTCTTTCTCTCTCTCCCTCTCTCCATCTTACTCAGCAGTCTATTGACTGTCTGTTCTTGTGTTTGCTGGCTGATTGGTGGGCGAGACTGAGACTGAGACTGGTACTCTCTAATGGGCAATGAGCCTCCAGAGCTTCCTGCCTTCATTAGCCTCTAATCAGTCATGGACTCAGCCTCCCCCTGCACACTCCCCCTTCCTCGACACGGCTTCCTCCGCACACCAAGCCCGCCCACCCTCCCTCACACACACAAACACACACACACACACACCGCTCCCTCTCTCTCTCTCTGCAGACGCAGGTCTGCGGAGGAACACGCCCACCGCAACCTCACGCAGACATGATCCCTGCCTCTCCCCACCGTTGCAGAGGAAACCACACCCAGTCAATTCTGTGACATACTCGTCTCTGCAGGGCAACAGCACACATGTCAATAAGCTGCACGCCCCCCCCCCCCCCCCCCACCCCGGTGACTTGCACCACTCTGCTGGCATTTTGTATTGTTCCGAATGGCACACTGGCACCAAATTCACCCTGCAGGTGATGCAGGTCTGTTTTGGTCATTGTCAGTTACCGTTGTGAAAAAAGTATAATGCAAATTGTCCATTGTTTAGTAGGCCATAAGCAATCCAGCCAACTGATATAATCACCTCAGACTGTATGTTAATCAACAGCAGTGAAATTCAACATCAGCACCACCACCATCAAATCCAGGCAGAGAGCCTGAGAGGGATAGGGAGAAAGGAGTGGAAGACAGAACAGGGCTGGGGAAGAATTAAGGTGAATGAGACTGACAGAGAATGGGGAGAAAATGAGGCAACAGGAGAGGAAGTGAAGGAAACAGGGTGGAAAAAAGGAGCCGCCAATGAAAGACAAACCCCAGGAGAAGGAAGGCAAGAGCAAGACTGAGAGAAATACAAGAGCAAAACAATAAAAAGGCGAGAGCGCCAGACACTCTCCATCGACAGGGTCCGCGGGGTCCCCTCGTGTGTCGCAGTTGCGTAGCACCCGTCAGACACTTCGGGAGGAGATGACACGGCGTGAGCGCGAGAGAAGACGGAGCGAGACATGAGGATGAGACGTGATGAGCACAAGGCCTGGCAATCATTGCTATTGTGCTCCTCAGCCATGACTTATTCATGCTCATGTTACTCCAAGCATGTTTGCTTGTGATGAATAAGTCAAAGCGTTTTGCCCCGCACTTAGCTGCGCAATTTCAAGTGACACATCCTTGTCACCGTTGCAATGAGATGGAATGAGATACAGAACACAGGGAAGAGGACAAGTAGATAAGGAGAGGGGGGAAGAGATACAGAGAGAGAGAAAGATAAAGATACATTTTACAGGCCAAAACAACAGGGCAAATTAACTGGTACTTTGAGTTCTTTTTGGTAAAGTGGTAAATTTGAAAGAAAGGGATC
>NC_137914.1:15804310-15819310 GCF_963457725.1 Sprattus sprattus
CGTATTAAAGAGTTGATCCCCTTGATAACATCAGCCGTCTGCAGATAGGCCCCCCTATCTCTGTGTCTGACACACACAAACACAAGCCTTCACACGTACTTAAAAAATACACACACACAAACACACACACACACACACACACACACACACACACACACACACACACACACACACACACACAGCAACAAAAACAGCAACAAAAAGTCAGGCACAAACTCACAAGCAAACGTGTGACAGAGACAGCCAGTCTCGTAGACAGTGTCAGCACATCAACTTAAATAGTGTCTACATTTGCATACTATTGGGTCAAAAACATTTGCACACACTCACTCACACACAAACACTTGAGGAGGCCTTCTAGGCAGCCGCTGAAGGAGCCCGTGCGGTGTTGTCTCAGTGGGTGTTGAGATCACGTCAAGGCCTCCAAGCAGGAGCAACAGCATGACAAATTGTCGTTCTTTTGAACCCGGCACTCTGACTGCCTCGGTTTTAAATCTGGGAGCTTTCATTCATTCTGATGCTCTTTGTTTTGTTTCGGTACTTTTGTTTTTTTTTATTATTATTTGCCGCGAGAAGAGGGATGGTTTTTGTTCAACTCTTCCTGTCTTAGTCTCTCTCCTGACATGACGACAGAAGACCTGACTGTTTTCCAGATTCTCTTTAAGCCTCTGAAGAAGGAAGAAATATTCACGATCTGATATAGAGACAGCCACGCGGGGCGAGACACATCATTTATCGCGTGAATTATTCATTTCTTAAATGTTAATAATTCAATCGCATGTCCAACTAGTAATTAATCATATCAGATCTAATTAAAAATTGAACGGCAAAACCTAGAAAAATGTGATTTTTTTCTAACCCACGTCTCTTTTTTTGGTTAATGATTTTGATTAGTTTCATATTTAAGTCTGCTACTTTCGAGGCTTTTTATGGAACAACTGGAGCGGCCACAGTCATTAGTCTTAATGAGGATGAAAGCACAGCGGTAATCAGAACTGTCTTATTTCCTCAAGATAAACAGTGAGGGACTGTGTTTGCACTGCGGGTGATGCGGTCCTGATATCATCTCTGCTCATGAAGGAGTCTTGAAATAGACTCACTGGGTGAGCGTGTTCACTTGAGGGAGAGTGAGTGAAGGGAATGAGAGAGAGAGAGAGAGGGATGAAGAGAGAAAAAGAGATAGAGGGAGGAAGGGAGGGAGTGAGAAACATTGTAGATATTTCTCTCAGCAGATTTTCTAAAATCTTTTCTCTCATTCAGTCTGTTGCATTATTTCTCACCTCCACTGCTTCATTAAGCAAACCTTGGCTCTTCATGATCTGCTTTTGATATCTCTCTCCCACATGCCTCCCATTCTCTCTGCACTGAAACCTGCTGAAGGCTTTATATGCTCTGATGTTCCTTTGTGTGCCCAGCCTCAACCTGACTTTCAACAACCTCTTCTTTCTCAAGTTTTGCTTTGCTACAATATTATATTTATTCTCATTCTTATATCCTGTTTTTCCTTCTCCTTCTCTTTCTCTCTTTCTGTTTCTCTGTTTCTCTGTTTCTCTTTCTCTCTCTGAAGGCCTCTCTGCCTCTGCCTCTCTGGTGTCTCTGGCCTGGATGATCGCCTCCTACCAGAAGGTACTGCGGGACTCGCGGGACGACAAGTTGCCCATGTCCTACAAGGCGGTGATCGTGCAGATGCTGTGGCACCTGTTCACCATCGGCGCTCGCACCATCGCCTTCGCCCTATTCGCCTCCGTCTTCCAGCTCTACTTCGGCATCTTCATCGTGGCCCACTGGTGCGCCATGACCTTCTGGATCATCCAGGGCGAGACCGACTTCTGCATGTCCAAGTGGGAGGAGATCATCTACAACATGGTGGTGGGCATCATCTACATCTTCTGCTGGTTCAACGTCAAGGAGGGCCGCGCCCGTTTCCGGCTGGGAGTGTACTACTGCGTGACGCTGGTGGAGAACACGGCGCTCACCGCCGCCTGGTACCTCCACCGCGGACCCAACTCGTCCGACTTCTACGCCCTGCTGATTGTGTGTGTGGTGCTATGCAGCTACGCCCTGGGAACCTTCTTCATGCTTGTCTACTACTGCCTGCTCCATCCCGACGGCCCTATGTTGGGCCCACAGTGGAGCTGCGTGGAGGAGGGCATGGGGGCGATTGGGCTGGGCGGGAGCGTCGACGGTTTGGCCACCCCCATCCCCCAGCAGGACGTGGTGACCAGCCCACCCCGGACCCTGCAGAGGACTACGAGGGGGGACAGGGGGGATGGGACAATGGAACCAGGCGCGGGGGACCGGGACAGCTGCCTGCCCGTGTTTCAGGTGCGGCCCCCCAGCGCACCACCGTCCGCTCCATCCCCGCGAACCCCACGGATGGAGGGGCCGGTGATCCGCATCGACCTGCCTAGGAAGAGGTACCCGGCCTGGGACGCCCACTTCATCGACCGCAGGCTGCGCATGACCATCCTGTTGCTGGAGAACACCTCGCCGGTCACACCGCGCATTCAGTACCGCAGCCTCACCAACCCCAAGGAGGTGACTGAGTATGAGACCACCGTGTGAGTACACACACAAACACACACCTCCAAGCCACCAGGGGGCGCCAGCCTCGCTTTCAATCACAGGCTCCTTAAAAGAGGGCAAAGGGAAACTGAGCTATGGGGGAACACAAGGACGCTGGTACATGTAGCTCTCCAGGGCTGGCCCCTCTGTGATTCTTCTGTGACAGACCTGTGCATGCAAGGGCCGTGGCCATGCACCGCGGACGGCTCTCTGTTACAGCAGGAGGGAGAGGAAGGAGGGGCTCAAAGGGTCAGGGGTCAACCTATGAGGTCATGACCTCTTCTGTAAGAGACAAGAACAACTCAAGAGGGACCATATCAGGACCAGCTAATGAACCATATGGATGTGAAATTATGGCGCCGTAACAGCTACAGTATAGTACCATTGTTGGATGATGATGATGATGATTATGACTGTGACGGTGATGATAGTGATGATAGTGGTGGTGATGATGACAATGACAGTGTCCATTATAATGAAAATGATCAAATATATAGTGTATGTAAAACTCAGAGAAGAATTCTTCACACCAGTTCTGTTAGAGAGAGCTACCGTTGGCTTCTCGACCTCAGTGTTACAGTGACATGAAAACAGTTTCAGTCGTGTGTAAGTTCGCTTCTGTGAATGGTGCAAAGATTTAGCAATCATCCTTTTTCCTTGAATAGATTCAATGATTTGAATATTTATTTTTTTCATAGATTTTATTCATTTGATCATTTTTATGACTCAGTGACCATGTCTTTGATATGATTCGTATGATGTAATCATACGTCTATAAACATATGGGATTTTTTTCTATTTGATGTATATATTACATTTTACACCCCTTGTGGGTGAGTATGAGTGTTTGTTTGGGGTTGTGTGTTCGTTTGATTGGTCTTGAATAATGCTGACTCGTTTATCAATAAAGATAAAGAGCAGATATAAAAGCTAAATTAGACAAAAAAATCTAAAGCTGTGATCAAAATGTAGATGGAAAAAAGATAATGGTAGTAAAAATGGCTGAGCCAACAGCCTTAAGAAACCCAGAATCCATTTTGTGTGGTTGTGATTCATTTTGAATAAGAGTGTTTTTTGGAGATATCTTTCAAAGTCAAATAATGAGATGACTTGTGATGTTGCCTTCCTTTGCATCATTTGATTTATCCTTAATGTCATAACACTCTCCCCATTTGCCATTGGATCATTTTAGGATTTGACAAAAACCATGAAAACAGAGAGTTAGAGTTTGACAGCACTTCAGGCAGAAACCAAAGCTGAGATGTGATGCACTCCATACTGTCAACTAGTTGTTGTAAATTGAACATGTGAGGAAAAGAAACTTCCAGCCATGTTTTTTAAATGTCTTCACAATTCAGTCATATTTTACACAATCCAGCTCACCCCTACAGGAGCACAAGAGGAGGACAAGACTTCTGGGAAAAGCTTGTTGAAATTTTTTGCATGACTGTAAAATCCACTATGGCCACTACTATGCCCTCAGGCTTCTCCCATACAAACAGGTTTGTATCACTGCCCCAGTTTTGACATTGGCCACTGCAACAACTCAAAACATTGCTTTTGAAATTCAAAACTCAGTTAATCATTTAAATATTCATCCCACATTTATGTCAATTTCCCCCGTGACTGTCTCCAGACATACATTGTGATACGTGTTTGGCTCCACGCGGCTCCCCATCCAGCAAACCGTTTTTCCACCAATGCTGACAGGTTTGTCCTAAGAAGTCCTTTTACCCATATGAATTGACATCTAGGCTTTCAAAATGTGAAAAACTGCTTTTTAATAGTGCTTCACAAAATGTTCACTATTTATTCATGTTCTCCGCTGTCCTACAATCCCACAGTTAATACAGTGGGTTTAAAGATGGTTATGGTAACTACTGCCTGTGTGACAGCGGTAATTGAGAGATGAATGAATTTGATGGCGCATGGTGAGTCCAAAGCAAGGGAGCGTGGGAGAGAGAGAGCGCTCTCCAGCAACCAAAAGCCGCTGTCTGTTGGTTTAAAGGCTCCAGAATTGGACCCAAATCTCATAACCACAAACAAAAAAAACTCGGCAACCCTGAAGGTCTGAGCTGGAAGGCTGCTTGGTAACCCCACCACTAAACCCACTCCCCATACCCACCCCTGCACGCCTGCTAGATGCTGAGGGATATGTGGGGGCTTGGGGGGTTCTGGGGATTTTGGCTGCACAACACTGGCGTCTCTAGGATGATGGACATGTGGGGAACTGTGAGAGTGTGTGTGTGTGTTTGTGTGTGTGTGTGTGTGTGTGTGTGTGTGTGTGTGTTGCCTGGGAGAGTTTGAGGTTGTTTTTTTTTTTACTTGAGGAATTAGAGCTCTGATTCTGGTTCCACTCAAAACTGATCCAACTGTCCTTGAAGACTGCTTGAGTTTGTGTGTCTTGGTCTGTGTGTGTGTGCATATTTGTATATGTACAAAACCATGTTTGTTCAAAAAGGAGGGGTATGTGTGTGTGCGTGTTTGTGTGTGTGTGTGTGTGTGTGTGTGTGTGTGTGTGTGTGTGTGTGTGTGTGTGTGTGTGTGTGTGTGTACCATGTTTGTTCAGAAAGTAATGGTCTGTGTTTGCGTGTGTGTGTGCGTGTGTTTGTGTGTGTGCACCAGTGTGTGAGTACGAAGCAAATGATAGGAGGAGGGGGAGGCAGTTTTTCATCACTTCATAAAAGTTATAGACCAAGCTGAGGCCAGTGGTATTTACTCATGTCTAATTCCTACCAGCTTTTGCTCGGCCCCGCGACCCCCTCCTTTCTTACCCACGCTGCTTAGTTCGGTTCCTCAAGGCACTGAAATCTACTCAATTACAGCCAGTCTGCAGATAACATAACACCCACCACCACATCCACCACCACCCCATCACACAGGCCTCACTGCTTCCTTTTTTCTTTTAGGACTCCATACTTTGATATTCTCCAGTGTGGAAGCGTGTGATGAGAGAGAGTGGGAGAGAGTGAAGGAGGGAGAACGAAAAGGAGGGGAAAAAAGAGTGCAAGAGTTGAGAGAAATGGAGAAATGGAGGGTAATTGCCTCTGACACCATTCCAACCTATTGAGTGAGGATTCACTGTTTTAACTGAGTGTGGTGATGGTACATGCGGTCTGACTCTCTCTGCTCTCCACTGGGTCTCTTCCATTGGTTGTCTCTCTGTCCATCACTCTCCTTCAAAACAGGAGTCATTCGACGACCGCTCCATGTGGACGAGGCTTGTGTATGTGCAGTTCTATAAAACGCACACACAGACACCCACACACACACACACACACACACACACACACACTAACACACACACACACAAACACAAACAAGCGTAAATGAATAGGAATCTTGGGAGGGTGGAGATAAGTTGTTTTTTTTCACCCAGGTATGGTGATTGCCGAGAGAGCATAAAGGAACTGTTTATCTCTCACTTTCTCTCCCCCTCTCTCCCTCTTCAGTCCTTCTGTGGTATTCATGCACTTATCTATCCATCACTCCATCCACTTCCTCCCCTCCCTCTCTACCCTTCTCGCTCAGCTGCTCATTCTCTCTCCTTCTTTCTCTCCCTCCTCTCTAACTGCTTTCCTCCCTCTGTTTCTCCCGCTCCTGTGTGAGTGTGTATGAGGCTCACACATGGCCTGCACTGCTGATGATAAGGAGGCCACGCTGACACACGCAACACACACACACACACACACACACACACACACACACACACACACACACACACACACACACACACACATAAACACACACACTCTTTCACACTTTTTCCCCTCTCATTACTCTCCCCTCTGGCCACCTCCCCAGCCACCTCTCAGGAGGAGAGAGGAGAGCAAAAAAAAAACTAAACAGGGAAACAGCTAGTAAAAAGACAAATGTCCCTTTTCGTGTCTTTTCTTTTTTTCCTTCTTCTTCTTCTCGTTGCCGTGGTAACTACCGGATCGTTAGAGCCGGCCTCTGTGGTTTTCCGTTGGAGTGCTTTCCCGCCAGGCTGTGGCCGTTCTCTGCGGAGCTGACCCATCATTAGTACCACTCTCTCAGCGACTACCTCCAGGAGGTCAACAGCACTCACCCAAACACCAGAGGGGGGGCTAAAGGAAGGCTGCCCACCATCACCAGCAGGAGACCGAGCTGAACGCCTCTGAAGTGTCTCGACACAAAATAAGGTGCTCTCTCAAAGGCACTCTCCATCATGGCAAAAGGCGCTTTTTTTTTCCCGGGAGCGACGCGTCATTATTGACTTCTCCTGCAGCTGGACCTCTGTTGAGCACCGGACATGCACTTGATCATAGGGTTCAGTGGAAAAACTCCATGTTGAAATGGCTCGGTCGATTGAAATTGACTTGGTCTGTCAGATATGTGTGCAGTGAAACAGAGATTCCCAGCGGGTGGGCCCGAGATCATTTTCTGTGGCCAGAACAGAACAGTGCTGCTGTTACCACTGCTTGTGCTGTTCACACGCTAACACCCCCCCCCCCCCCCCCCCCCCCCCCCCCCCCGCACGCAGTCCTATAGGTGTGAGCAAAGTCCCAATGCAACAATATACAAAGCAGACAACAACAAGCCACTTGTTTGCAAGCCACTTTACCTCTCACTGTCAGGTCCTAGCATTAAGGCTGCTGAGCCAGTTTTATAACTGTCACGTAGTAGTTCTTGCCATTCATTTCAGACCTTGTACACTGAAGATGGGGAAAGGCGGATACGATTGTGACACTAAGTAGTAAGTATCTACTGGGTGGACTTTACATTGCTGCCATACTGTCCCTTACTCACTCACTCATTTGCCTCTTCAGAAGCCTCGAGTCCCTCCCCTGTTAGATCACAGTCCTTAGCAAACACTGCCCCTCTGTGGCCAAACCTGAGCAATGCAGTCTGGCTGCTCAAACTGCATCTGCACATTGACGGCAGCCAGTTGTTGAAGCATTACCCCCTTTAGATCAGGGGCTGACTGGCTGCATTTGTCTGGATAACAGATGTTGTCTGGCAGAAACACAAAGAATTGACCTGCCTTGGGTCTTCTTAGACCTCAGAGCCCTTCCTGTTTTCTCTTACCTCGAGATTAGATGGAGCAAGGGGTCTGCACACACAAAGCCGGCTGTTATCTTCAGATGATCATCGAGGCAGTTGTGCAGTTGTTTGCTAATTCATGAATCAAGACTGGGAGACACAACAATAAAGCGAGAGCTGGAGATTTATTAGTGGAGATAGCCTGGAAACAGACAGCTTCAGCCGAGTGTATGCGACGTGCATGGTCACAGTGAAAAATGTCTTTGTGTGTTGGGTTGGTGTGTGTAGACGTTAGCTAATCTGTAGCTGCATCTCTGTGGACCGTGACATACGTGCATGTCTGTGGTAGTTTATTGCTCTGAATGTATGTGTGTGTGTGTGTGTGTGTGTGTTTGTGTGTGTCTCTCTCTCAGTGTGTTTGAATATACTATTTGTATGTACGTGTGTGTGTGTGTGTGTGTGTGTGTGTGTGTGTATGTGAGGTGTTTTCATGTGTGTTATCAGTGACTGAGAGAATGGAGGCAGAGGAGAGTTTATATCAGGCTCTCTGGTGGAGTTTCCTGTCAGACAGGAAGTGGGCTTCCTCTGTTTTCCCCCTGCCCTCCTGCAAGGTTCCTGAGTATTAGGCCAGTCCAGTCCAGCCCACTGCAGCCACCGCGCCAAGGCCACTGGCCATGGACTATGACAAACCCAGAAAGGTAAGAGCAGTTAAGACCTACGGGGCAAAAGAAACACATTCTAAAATAACAGCCTCAGGTAGATATAGACATGAGACAAGTGTGTGTTTGTGACTGGTGCCTTTATATTGGTGTTTGTTCATATTCTCTAACAGATCATTGTATATGAATGTCTGTGTACTCACATTTACGTTGACTTTTATCTATGTGCGGTACACGGTTGTTCTGTTTGTGTGGCTTAAAGCAGGCCTTCTTGATGCCACACTGAAGAGTTATCTTTGACAGGGAGAAGATGTGACTAACTATCTAGTTTAAAAGCAGGCCGTTTTATGGACACGGTTGGGTTATCTGTGTCAGGGAGAAGATGTGACTAACTATCTGCTTTACAAGCAGGCCTGTTATGGACACTGTTGTTGACGGTGTTTTCTCTGTGCCTTGGCTCTGTTTCCAGTTGTCAAATACTGCTCACATCAATTTTAACACACTTCAAAGGCAAAACGGGGCATTAGGCAAAAGTCCTCTGAGGATTTTTGTTGTCTCTTTCTCTCTCTCTCTCTCTCTCTCTCTCTCTCTCTCTCCCTCTCTCTCTCTATCTCTCTCGCCCTCTCTCTGTATTTACATTTGCTTCACTACTTCCAGTGCAGTCTCTGCAGTGCACTGCCAATCCTTCCGTTCCTTTCTCCTTGTAGATGTTTTTATTTGCTGATATCACCGCCAACGGTTGCCCGTGATGTAATCCTAATGGGAGCGGACCCACATAATTCCTCTCATCTGACAGTCATAACAGCAGGCGAAGCAGTGTATGCATTCCTAGGGCCTTCAATTAGCAACGGCTAATTAATAGAAATGGTGTCATTAGTCACTGGAGTTCCAGTCGCACTGTTGTCCCTCAACCTCAAACGACTCTCTTTCATGAAACAGGAAAATGGGGTTATTTGAAAGGGAAATTACCTCCCATTTAGGATAGCATCTTTTTCAGGCATTGCCGTTCAAAGTGAAAACGAGCGTGTATGAGCATAAATGGATCTGATTGATGGATGAAAGAGGCTGTGAAAGCCTACAAGCTCCGGTGGCCTGGATTGTTCGCCTGGCCTGCCCATTGAACTGTAATGTCACTGTGGTTCGGAGGCAAAATGAACCAGTTATCAGATACAACACACACAATATGCGAACACACACAAATGCAAATGAATTCCCTACCATTAACACATCCAGACAGCAAGATAAGAAACTCACAAGCTATTGCAAACACACACACACACACACACACACACACACACACACACACACACACACAGACAAACATACACACACACACACACACACACACACACACACACACACACACACACCAACAGACACGATCGGAAAGGTGGTGATTGATGCAGTGCATTAAGCTTGTCTCGTGGGCTGTTTAAGCCAGCGGGCTTCTAATGGAGCATGTGTAGTATCATCTGTCTTACTCTGCAGGAGACGTCACTCACATCACTGACAGCCGTCTCACCAGCAATTTCTCAGGGGTGACAGTTGCCCTCGTCCTGGCTCTCTTGCTCACGCTCTGCGTTCCCTAGGCCATGGACCACCCACACGCACACAGAAACACACCCAAGGTTTAAAGAAACATTTTTTCTGCTGTAACCACACAACACACCAGTCAGAGGAATCAACGTATACAAATATAAGTCATGAATTTGCGTACTACAGTCACTTCCTGTTCTTAAAGCTGGAAGGAAGGTGGGGCAAATGAGCAAGGGGGACGGCTACACCTCACAGGGGCTACAGAGAGGAGGGGCGGAGTCCCAACAGTGTTGACGTCTGGAATCAATGACGCCGTCCACTTCCAGCACACCAGGGCAGTGCAGCAAATAAGGGAGGCACACTGGGCAAGGGGAGAGGAGAACAACTCATTGGGAAGTATGGGGCAGGGCCGTAACACATTAATACAAGCCCCAGACACCGCCCAGACAAACATTTAAGAAAAGCAAACCATACGAAAACCTAATGTGAGTGTCCGTGTAATAGAAATCTAATTTGTGAACTGCACAGTAGTAAACAAATAAAGATGCATATGAGTTCATTACAGTGTAGAGTGCAGTTTCTTAGCATCCAAAGCCCCAATGCACACAGTTCCAAAATAACCCAACGAAAAGACGAGGAGGAAAAATGAATTTGAGTTCAGTCCCTCTGATAGCATAGCTTAAAGATAAAAGGCGGCCACTTAACTTGATCGAGTCTTGACCCCTTTCGGCTTGATTTGACTCTGCAAGTACACAAGGGCCTACTAGGGCTTTAAAGCCACTACGTTTCAAGAGCACCAAGTGGCAACTGCAGACTCAAAGCGGATTAGAAATTATACCGCCTCGTTTCCACACAGTTTTGCACACAGCAGGCATCGCCCCATGTATTCTTTATTATGAGGACGTGCTGACAGCACAATGTCGAGAGCGTGGCTTTCTGACACTACACTCAGCATGTGATACATCATTCTCACTTTGATGTGACTACACGTCATTCATTTTCAAGACATGACGGCTAGACAAACTCACCCACAGGGCCCTACTGCCTGTGCAGTACACTTTTAAATGCACTTGCTTGTTGATAATAATGTGCTTGCATGTAGTGTTATTGGAAAGCTAGTATCTATAGCTAGTAAGTACGTTAAGGCCGAATCTCGATTCTTCTCCTTGCCCCTTTTGCTTAATCTTGTCTTAGTCTTAACCCTAGCACTTGCAAGTGTAAGGGCCAAGGGCTGAGATCTTTGAAATGAGACGCCACTAGGTTTCGGGTACGTCATGCGTGACTGTATGAGCTATGAAACTAGCGATTTTAAAAAAAGTCTAATGAAGAACATGGTTGCAAATATATATGTATACAACTGTGTAGAGCACGAAACAAGACTGTCGTCATTTTTAAATTAATTATAAGCCAAAAATACTTACATGTAGTGTATTTAGCATGATAGCTGGCAAGCTACCATATAAGCCAATGGAGTGGTGGTATACGCGCTAAATGTATCCTAAAACTACCGTTTGAAAGCTTCAGTTAAGACCTAAAATACTATACATCGTTCGAGTAGCACATTTCAGATCAAACCGAGTCATTATAAACATATAAAAAGTTGTGTAGATAGCTTTATTCATGTAAAATATTCCTCGCTTCAAGCAGCCATGTTTTTTTGAAAATTCCCGAGCTGGTTTCGCGGTGTGCTCTGGGATAGCCCTTGGAGTTAAGGTAGACCTCCGATCATCTCAAAAACGAGGGCCATACACCCCTTAACCTTACCCCTTAATCTTGATCAAGCTGGGTATTGAGACACCACTAGCTCTCACATGAATGCGCAATTTCAAGGGTAAGGGGTAAGATAAGGGGTAAGGGGAAGTATTGAGATTGGGCCTTATTCAAGTATGTTATTATTGTGTGAAGAGGTGATCAGGTATATATGAAGATGAAGACTTGTAGTCCTCCATAATCAGTTTTCCTGTCTGGTTGAGGCCCAGACTTTGCACTGTGAACTCTCAAGATACTAATATCCAGTCTGCCTCTCAGGGTGGCTTTGTGTCCCCCATAAAGAGGTTGGTTTTCCCCAAGGCAGGCCGCCGTCAGGTGGACAAGGGAAACGTCCGCCGGCCTCTTCACACGGTGCCCCTTTACCCGCCGGACTACCTCATCCACCCCGAAAGGCTCATCTACGACTATGTGGAGAAGGAGGTCAAGGTCAGGATGGGGGGGGAAGGCAGGGCACAACATGGCATGCGTGGTCACATGTGTACACAGACATGCGTGTGCACATTGATCCAGGAAATCCACACACATGCGCACATGCCCACACGATTTCCCTCACACACACACAATCACATGTACTCTGGCATTTGCATGAACTAGATATGCACAAAGAATACGCAGGCTTCAACCTATTGTAATTATGCTTGAATTAGTCCCTCAGTAAATACAGATCTTTTGTCTCACAAGCAGCACATAGGCTGCACATATTCAGGAATCAACTCAACTGGAATCACTCATGACCTCTTAGCCATTACTCTCTATTCATCTTTAGTTCCTGGGGCATCTGACATGGGTCTCCTGCTCCCTCAACCCCTCCAGCAGAGATGAGTTGCTGCAGCTTTTAGATACAGCCAGGGTAAAGTACTCTCTATATTACAGCCTCACCATGGCAGAACTGTTCATTATCAACACGCCTGCTTCTCTATATTGTGTGTGTGTGTGTGTGTTTGTGTGTTTGTGTGTGTGTGTGTGTGTGTGTGTGTGTGTGTGTGTGTGTGTGTGTGTGTGTGTGTGTGTGTGTGTGTGTGTGTGTGTGTGTGTGTGTGTGTATGTGTATGTGTGTGTGTGTGTTTGTCTGTGTTTGTTTGTCTGTGTGTGTAGATATATGATACCTGCTCCACCGAATACACAAGGATTAAGTCTGGCCGTGGATTAAGCAATCAGTAAAGCGTCAACATGTTGGATATTATTCAGTCTAAAAGCAAGCATAATCCTTGCCTGGGAAATGGGCCGACTGAGATGTTCACAGACATAGTCCTAAAAAGCATTAGAGGGAAATAATCTAGGTTCTGTTTTTCTCATAAATCCCCCGTAAATTAGGTTAGAAAACAGACATGGGAGGTGGAGGTAGAGGGATTTCATCTGTGATAAAGCAGCAGTCCTCTTCTCTGAAACCCAAATAAAACCCTTTCATTCCATTAGCACAATTTCTGCACTTCCGCAGTTCTCATATTTGCTAAATAATAGTTGGTTGAACACCATAAGAGGATGAACTAGCAAATGGGCACGTAAATGGGTGCACAGATGGTTGAAATAGCAAACGAAAGAGCATATTACATTGCATAATCTTAGTTTTTTTTGGTTTTTACTCAGGATAGGAATCACAAATTATGAATGGATATGAGCAAGTACCTATCCAAAGAGATGAAATGAGATTGACTGTAGTTGTTCCTCATATTATTTGTGTTTAGAAGGCATCTAAATTCTGTATGAAAGACCGGCTTACTGGCTTATTGACTGACTCACTGACTGACTGACTTTCTAACTGACTAACTGAAACATAGAAGTATTGAGATTATTGCAAAAAGAAAATAATGAATCAATCAATCAATTAATCACAACAGAATCCTAAACAATCAGCAAATGACACAGTGCAAGAATCAGAATCAATCTCTTCTTGTCCGTGTGCTGCAGAGGTTCAGCTATTAAAGAGTAAAGTGGTCAAAGTATGAACAGCTACTCAACCAGGCATACAGCTAAAACGTGGGGTGGCAGCAGAAATGACCATGCTGTTCTGTGGGTGGGGGGGCTACAGAAGCTGAAGGTGTTGCCCCTGAAGACCAGGCCGGAGCAGGACTGCATCCTCAGTCTGTCGGCACGCTGCCTGCTGCTCACCTGGAGGGACGACGAGAAGCTGCTGCTGCGCATCCCCACGCACGAGATCGCCGCCGCCTCTTACCTCAGAGACGACGCCCTGCATCTGCTCGTGCTCAAGACTGGTACGAGTTGGGAAACACACACACATACACACATAAACACTGTCATAAACACATCATATTCATCTTTCTTGAGGTTGTGTGTGGAAAGGCCATTATGGAATCGTGTTAAGGTGTTTTCAGGTGTTTATTCTCATCATACTCTCCTGAAATAGCTGTGATACTTACAGTACCCTATGTGTGTGTGTGTGTGTGTGTGTGTGTGTGTTTGTGTGTGTGTGTGTGTGTGTGTGTGTGTGCGCAAATGCGGGCATACTCCAGGTCTGAACGTTGACACAGTTCTGGCTGGGGACAGCCTGGAGAAGAAGCCTGGGGGCATCGAGGCTCGCAGGCAGACCATGAGCAACTCCGCCATGAGCAACGCCGACCCCCGCCCAGCAGGGGGCACTATGGAGCGACGCCACACCATCTGCGGCGTGGACTGGAAACCCTCCTTACGCCATGACTCCAAGCAGAGCGCGGGGGCAAGGGGGCAGCAGCAGCAGCAGCAACAGGCTGGGGTTATGACGGCTGGGGTGGGGAGCTCCGCCGGAGGTGGAGGCGGAAGTCTTGAGCGCAAACAGGTGGGGGGGAGCTGGGAGCGCAGGGTGACCCGGAGGGCGGGCGGAGGAAGCTGGGAGAAGCGGCCCGTGAGCGGCAACTGGGACCGGAGACCAGTAGGGGGTAGCTGGGAGCGGCGTGTGACTGCTGGGGGCGGGGTGGGGGGCAGCTGGGAGAAGAGGCATGGGCCGGGCGGGGGCAAGCCCGGGGGCAGCTGGGAGAAGAAGCACACGAAAGGGGGCAGCTGGGAGCGCAGGCAGGCCTGCACGGGAAGCTGGGAGCGGGGGAAGGTCTACGGGAGCTGGGAGCGGAGGAACCACAACCCACTGGAACCCACGCCCTGCCCCGACTCCTACTGCAACCTGGTCATCCTGGCTGTGGAGAACAGGGTAAGGGAACCGGGAGGGGCCAATGCTGCCTCTCTCTCTCCTTCTACTCAGTCTAAATAGGGTAGTAGACAGAGGAGGGGCTTCATCAAAGCCCGGGTCAATCAAGTTCACAGGAAAAAATTGATCAGTGATCAATGGTTTCCACCATATGTGGCATCGATGTGTGTCTTTTTCCACTACTGATGAAAGCCATAGGAATGAACCCTTAAAATAGGCTAGAGATGTGTCAGAATGAATGTGACACTGCACAGTGGGAGAAAAAAACTTGTACAAGACATCAGTGAAGTGACTGTCCACTGAGATCTGACTATGGTGCTCTATATCCAG
>NC_137914.1:15824310-15845883 GCF_963457725.1 Sprattus sprattus
AAATGGCAATGGCCATGTTCAGCAGGGGTGGAATGAAGAAAGAGTATAAAAAGCAAGGAGAAGGAGATATACAGAGGAGGATAAAGGGGAAGAGCGGTCGGGAAAACTAGAGCGAGAGGAAGCGAGATATGGGGAAGCAGGGTCACTGTCAGAGCTCAGTTATCTGCGTGGGGATGGGCGACTGTGCCTGCCAAGCATAAATTGCCCTCCGTGGGGATGTGTGTTATAAAATAGGGCTGCCCCGCCAGCCTGCTCTGTGCTGGCACTGTGACCTTCCCCAGAATACTGAGCCTCCCACCCCTCCAGTGTCTGCCAGCCAGATGAGACACACGCATGGCTGCACAAGCCCCCAGGGGCCGGCAAAGGGCACCTCCATCTCTGAGTCTGACCGTTTATTATGTAATCACGTAGAACGTGAGAGAGAGAGAGAGAGAGAGAGAGAGAGAGATAGAGAAGGAATTATTTCATCCTGAGTTCATGTGTCATGAAAAATAATGTTTACATAAGCCACTGTTTGTGTAACATCTAAATAAAATACTTTCAGAAGAACAAAAAGATATCAAACTTAAACATTTTTCATGGAAGAATAACAAAAAATGTCCTGTTCTAATTTTTTCCTTTTTTGAAGGGAGGGTCTTACACAGAAGTCGGGTCAGCAGATATCAGTCAGAGCAGTACAGTCAGTCAGGGATAATGTAACAGCATGGCCTGACCCCAGGCTACTTAAGGGGGTATGCACTGGACCGTGCCAGCTGCTAAAGTATTACAAAGGAACAAGAGTGAACATCTTCACTTGAATCAGCTATAAACATGGCGAAGTTCTTGCCTTACCTGATATCAAAAAGTACATTCATTGAAAAAGTTGCAAAGCACACAATGTGAAACAGTTTCAGTTTTGTGTCAAATAAGGAGAAAAATGCAAAATGCTGGCAAGGTGCTTTTGGGTTGCAGCAGGACGGGTAAGGTTTTAGGGCTGTACAGCAACAGTATGTGAGCATGGTGAAAGGGTACAAATACAGTCATAATAATGCCAAAAACAGAATAGGACATTTTAAATAGAAAGAAAATACAGTTTTTCTTTTTGTCATAGTAGTAGGCCTAGTAAATAGATGAAATTCAGGACAGAGATTGATATAATACTGTGACATTGACATATTTTTTTTACAGGAAGAGATATTTCCCAGTCAGTTCTTATTATTTGTGTGGATACACATATTTTGACTATTTACAGACTGAAAAGTCTTATTCTGTAAAAAGGGGAAAAAGCTGTTGAATGGATTGATTAAAAACATAATCTCTATGGCGCCAGTGTTATTTTATACAGATATGAACATACGCCAGGTGAATGAGATGGGACTGCTGCTCTGTCCGCCTGTAGAAGTATTTAAACCCTGTCCTGATGAAGGCAGAGAGGCCAATGAAATTCGTTTACGCGCCTGGTACTTCACATTCCGCCATGTTGCGGACCAATGAGTCTTTAGTGGGCGTGAGCAGCTGTCTTGAGCCGGGTAAAATGCTTTGAGTGTAGCCTGGTACTATTCACTTGAGAATGGCGGCTGCTGCCTGCAGTGCGCACTGTACGTTGGGCAGTAGTAGCAGCAAACCGCAGAAAGAGCACCTGAGGAGAAGTAGAGATTCGCGCAGGCGACAGGCAGCCTTACTGTTTCTGAGTAACATTTCTCTGGATGGACGACCCGTGCAGCATGTCAACAATGCCAACCAGCTGGGCCACAGGGACAGCGAATTCCAAGGTACCGACAATGGATCAACAAATGCAGCCCGGCTGTCACCTGCGACGAGTAGCTGTGGGACCTTTCATAATCTGTCAGCCTCAGTTAGCTGTGGGGCCGTTAGTTCCGTACCGAGACTTGGGGTCCTCAACGTCCCTCCTATTCTGGTGTTGCCTTCGGACTCTGGTTTCAATGATGTTGGGACCACTGAGGTATTTCTGGAGAGGGGAAGAGGGTGTTTCTCCTCTCAAGGGAATCTTCTTTCTCCAGCTAGTCTCCAGCCGACTCCTCTTGGACCTCGGAAGTCGCCAACATTGCTTTCGGTTAAGAGCTGCAACTCAGTGAGCTCAGATTCTCGGCCAAGGTGAGTAATGACAAACAATTCACCCGTTATCTGACGAAATTCTGTAGAGGGCAATGGCAAAGTCGTTTTGTTGACATTTTTACAATAATCATTGTCAGTGCAACAAAACAGGCTAAAGTGTGCGAGACTGTACTCTGGTCATTACTATATATCACACAATAATATAGCATAAGAAACTCCAAACCAGCCTCCCCTCCAGAACGCGTCATATTAAGAATTGCTTATCTTCCTCTCGCTGTTTGCTCATATCTACGAGCGGCAAGCTGGTTATCGGTGAAGTTATTAAAATAGTCCTCCAACTGTATCCTCTGGCAGTTATTACAAACTTTAAGTGGTTGGTGGTTGCGTGGATGAACTAAAAAGGAGTGACAGACTTCCGTGTCAAAGTGTTTGTCAGTCGTTTGTGTAAAGAAAAAAAACATCCCCCCCTTTAAAAAAAATAATACACTACTATTTAAATTATATTTTGTGTCTTTGTCTCAACGAATATGACAACTAAACGAACTTGGGTATGCTGTGGAACAGACCTACAAAGTTTCAAAACACACACCCTTCCAGCATGCTGTCACTCTACAACGTCGACTGACTGTAATCGGTGGGCGGACATGTTTACTTATCAAACGTACAACTTAATGCCATCTGGCAACACTTTTTCTTTTGTATACTGACTCATAGCAAACACGTTGCTTTCTCAAGAATGTTGAAATGATTTGTATGAAGATTACTACGCATAACGTTAGTGGTTTATTGCGAAATTCACTGAAAAACAGCTTCCCATGGCATCATCAGTTTTAAAAATAGTTATTTTAAATCC
This sequence comes from Sprattus sprattus, assembly GCF_963457725.1. NCBI lineage: Eukaryota > Metazoa > Chordata > Actinopteri > Clupeiformes > Clupeidae > Sprattus > Sprattus sprattus. The sequence goes on from NC_137914.1 coordinate 15,827,219, forward strand.
TTCTTATCTTGTCTGATTGCAAATCAGATCTTCTAAATTCAGAATGGGCTACTTTTCTAGCCAAAATGAAACACCACATTTGACACTAGGCTATATAATCCACTTCTCAACACAATACACATATGCAAGATCATTGACTACTATATTTTTTGTCAGATCTTTCTGATACGCTTCATTTATTAGACTTGTTCAAAGGAACACATTACATCAGCCATAAAATGGGCGTGAAATGCAAATTAAAAGCTCAACCAATCGACAGTATAACCTTTTTCTCCTTCCAAATGTTAAACCTTGGTGTAGCATTTTAAACAGAGGTGTCCTCCAAATGTCAGTACTGTATCAACTTTGCCAAATATTTCACAAGTAAGTAGGTTGTGGCATTGTAAACTCAGTGCTAAACAGAAACATCTACCAATAGTTCCTTACACCTGAGTTTAGAGGTAAGGTTTATGAATTTCTGCTGCTAAAACTCAATCTGAACATCTACTAGGAAAAAAACACTGTAGCATAGTCACTCCCCCCCTTTTTCAAGTTAATTTATTCTTGGATTATCCATGGGCACATTGTATCCATACTCAGGAAGAGGTGAGGAGGTTTTATGTTCAGTACAATTAACAGTCCTTTTATCAAAGGGAGAGGATTGAAACATCTGGTTTGAGGTACCAAATGAACCTCAGGTGCTATGTTTGCCCAGCTGAACTGTGAAAGCATGGAGGCTGAGATGTGTGTTAGCCTTTTCATTGTGGTCTTCATAGCCCTGATCTGTTATTTATTAACTTTATTATAATGTGTCTATTTTTATTTCAAAATTAAGTCGATCCCTCTATCCCTCTGACACACAAACTCACACTTGCACACTTACTCACACACTCACTCACACACACACGCACACACACACACACACCATAACTCCACACATGAACTCTCACAAGGTTCAGTAATGACCATATGTGCAAAACTCTTTCTCTGCACGTGAACTCACACAGTTCGCTAATGTCCACATCCGCTCAACTCTTACTCCTGTATGAAACATTTGCCTTAACATGGACATTCTTGTGTGTGAGGGTTTATTTATCAGTACGTTGTCTTGCAGCGGAACTGAAACCACTTCCCTTTTTACAAATGCCCTTCCCATGTCAAACCTTTCTGTGCTGCTGTGCAGTTATAACAGCTTGTGTGACCATAGTTGGATCTCCAGCACCTAGTTCGCCATGACTTCCCCTTTCCCATTTGGGAACTGCTGAGGGCCAAACAATAGACCATGTAAGGACATTAGTTAGACCTGTTCATCGATGAATCCTATTGCATTCTCATGGCATTAACAAGCCAGTTATCCTTGCACCAGCATTCATGGCATACCACTCCTCTTATCTCAAATCAGTCAGACCTCCAGCTTGTGTCACTCATCTTGACATTTGGTGGAGCTCAGAACTGTTCCCCTAAGGCAGCTGGTTCTTACATTGACACACATGACTCATCCCACCGATACAAAGACACAGTGGATATAAAAGTACATTTTCCCTTTGAAAGGATTAGTTTTGGAAAGAGCTGCAAAGCGCATTATGCCATCCCTATCTAGACCTGCTGCAAAATGTTTCTAACCTTCAGTTGGGACTAACTGATGTGGCTTTATGTGCTTCTGACTCTAGACAGACATTGTGACTTATGAGGTGTGATGAGAGAGAAAGAGAGAGAGCTTGTGACAGGAGTTTGTTTCAAATCCCATGAAAAAGGAGCGACTGAACCTATATTTGTTTAGCAAGACTTCCCACTCCCTCCCCTGCTGCAATGACTAATGGGCTCTTTTTTATATGAAAAGAAAACGTTGTACTTGACAAACAGGCATCCAGTTCGGACATGTTTGAATGCTCCGTCCCTATTATTGTGACAGTGCCTGCTGGAATAGTCATTTTCAAATCAGATGTCATCACGTGCTTTTCGAAATCCTCTGTTTTGTGTGTGCTTTTCGGTTGTTTGTTTCCGTTTTTTGGCTGTTACACCCTTGTTTTCAGCAGAGCAGGTTTACAAGATGTCCCTCCACACAGAAACGGCCTTAAATAAAAATGGTTGTTTATAGATTCTGACAAGAAAAAGGTCCCTTCTCAAACCCTCACAACAACAAAAAAACACCTCATGGAAAGGAAGTGTCTATGAACCCTTTACAGAGCTCCTACAAAATCAAGATCCAGCAATGTACATATATGGTGTAGATACGGTCCTGAGGAGCACCGCTGCAAGATTGAGGATGATTAAGTCATTCATGACCGAAGCATCTCATTTGGCAGAGAAGTGCGGCACTTAAAAACGACCCCACCCTCCACTTCCCCCAAGAGAAGATAGCATCTCTATGGACTGACTTCATGCCTACTTCCCTAAACGGCATTTGCGTCACTCCTAATTCAATAAAGGCATCAGTGCTATCATTAAGTCAGACAGGTCAAGTTAACATACGAGGCCATCAGTGATCATCTTTGGCCCAGTGACCCAGAACCTTTGCCATTTTCCAACATGGGATTCTAAATGGAAATGCTGTAGTTGATCTCCTCTTTTCTCAATAGCAGCTTGGACTGCAATGAGAGCACTGAAACCTGGCAGTAATTCGACGGCACTTGGCAGCGCTGTCTTTATCCCAGAGCTTGAGGTTACCATCCACCTTTGCTCCTCTTGGCATTGCACCTGCATTAATGCTATTAGGTATTCCCGCAGTGAAGACATGCTGTTTTCCGTTTCTCCCTGGCCCATGCCTGAAGCTTCGCTGTGCCTAAACTATATTGAGTATGATACTGGCTTCAAGCAGCAAAGATTCTTTTCCATCCACCCATTTACACTCTCAACTGATTAGTTTGTATAGAGTAAAATAAACACTGAGAATACCAATATGCACATCTGTGGAAACACTTTGAGATCCACACCCAGATATTCACTGAAAGGAGTCTGAAAGAATATGTGGCTAGTGGATTCATACAGACCTTCATGAGTTCTGCCTGGAGCACATGGGCCTGCATTCAATTTCATGCACTTATGTTCAAAGACAAAACACATTAACAGCCAGTCATATTTCTTCAGGGAGGGACTGGCCTCACCAGCACAAATCTGGCAACCCGGTAGTGCATACCATTATGCCGCCCAGTTAATCCTCTACACGCTGAGTCATGACTGCCTTTCACTTGTCGCTATAGCCACTGCCTTAAAAAAAAGTACATGCTTATTTGAGCTTACCAGTGCCCCAGTACATCTGTGTTTGAGTTCAGCTAACCCAGTACACCTTAATGGCACAGTGACATTCACAGTTCCTTTACTATTGCAGCAGGCCATGTGTCCCTTTAAGGGTGAGCTAGAGTTGGTGTACTAATGCCTCTGTCATCACCTTCAGAGTGAAGGTCGGGATTAAACAGGTTTTTTTTTTCTCGCCCAAATGGCCCATTGACGTGACAGAGGGCCTGCCCCAGTCCGAATGGCAGCCAACTCCACAGCTTTGAGCCAAGATCAGCCATTGATCCCCAGCTCTGGAGATCTGTGCTGCTCTGTACCAGAGATTATGGGATGCAGTGTACCCGCCTGAGAAAAGAGGGTGGAATGCAGAGACACACGCACACACACACACACACACACACATGCACAAACACACACACACACACACATGCACAAACACACACACATGCACACACACACACACACATGCACACACACACACACACACATGCACAACCACACACACACACACACACTAATACACACGTACATCTGCTGTCTCAGTCACTGTTGGGTCTTAATGCTGACTCTACAGTAATCTCCTCTTTCATTCTTGTTTGATGTTTATCTCCAGCAATCTGGAACATGGTTATTTATCTTAACAGTGGAGTGAGAGAAAGAGAGAAAATAGCATTTTTTTATTATGCAAGTTCAGCTTACACTGGATTGATGTGCTGTTATTGCAAGAGTTTGATTCTGATCTGAAAGATGAAGCCACAGTTTAACAGTTGACGTAAAACAGCTCACCGCCGCTCCAATATCACATCTCGCACACGCAAGAGGGTCACAGTTTTATGTCAGCAACATGGTTTTTTGGATTCAGTTTGGTGTTACTCAGGTATCTCTACATACCACAGGCATCCTCTTGTTTGGTTCTGTTGCCTGGCCAAAAGACCGTGCAGAAAAAGAATGGCCTTCAGATGACTGGCTCAGCCATCCACAGGAGAAGGCTCATGAGGAAGCCAGAGGAGCACGTTCTTCTGCTCACCACCACTCATGAATAAAAGACCAGCTCCTTTGGAAAAGGAACAGCTATAATGAGTACAATACTAACAGTCTGAATCTGGCCTGCATCTGAGGTGTATGGGTGTGAATGCAGAGGCTTGTGTGGATATGAAATCAGTGCGTGGTGGAGAGGCTTGTTTCAGAACACCCCCCTGCCCTGGAGTCACGACCCTGCAGAGAAGGAGTCATGATGGCTGCGTAAACAGAACTCAGCCCCTCGCAGGTAACTCCCAGCTGTAGCCCTCCGTTCTCTGAGCTCATCACACCCTTCTCTTCTTCCTGTGATCAAAGACATTTCATGCTGGCGACCAAGAAATAGAGCGACAGCCATTTTGAAAGCAAGAGGAGGGACTTAGAGGCAATGATTTAATGCAAGTTCATGCTCGCAGTATTAGCACTGCTCTTTCAGGCCTCAAGAAAAACACTACTTCCGATTATTACAAATCTGGAGTGTACACACACACACACACACACACACACACACACACACACACACACACACACACACACACACACATATATAAAGTATTCTTACCTGCACTGATAATCCCAGTGTGTGTTGTGATATTAGGTCAACACCCCCCTACTCCCTAGTAGCTCAAACACAGGGGCAGATGGAGGGAGAGGTGGGGGGTGACATGCTTACAGCCATGCTTGTGTAACAGCGTTTGCTCTAAACAGACGGTCACTTTCTATCCACTCCCTCACCCAAAACCTCCCTCTCTCTGTGATTTTGTTTTTCTCTTTTCTCATACACACACACACACACACACACACACACACACTATCATCTTATGCAACCCAGCTGTGAGCTGAGAGTGACGTCACTGCAAGTGACACGAGCACACTCCCCAGAAGTGAAATTCCCGCTGAATGTTTTAGAGCGATCCTCAGCTGTAAAGAAGGCGGAGGAAAACACACATAGACACACACACACACACACACACACACTGAAACCGCAACCACACATCCATACACACACACACACACAAAAAAAACTCTAATCACACACAGGAAACAGCATTCAGGCCTTTCTGCCACAATCTCTCTCTTGCATATGCACAACCACCACAGCTTAAACACAGGCAAGACAGAAATCTGGGTCAGGGTACAACTTTACATAAAGGATGGAGTGTGTCTTAAGTCGAAGGGACTAAGAACTTGCTGTGACCCCTTAAGCAGTGGTGCACTACATATACACAGTTGCACGCATATGCACATGTCACACTGTCAGATTATAGCCTCTAACAGGAGGTCTGCCTTCGGAGCCATGAAGAGAGATGCATGTGTGGAGCCCCATCCAGAGAAAACTCAAGGATGTCAGAAGAAATCCATTAGGTCCTCCTCCATCTCTCCTCCACTGTATGTCTCTACAGAGAGTCCTCACTTTGAGCCGTAATGAATAGGATGGAGGCCGTTTCACAGGCTTTAATGAGCTCTGCCCATAGGAAGGGAGAAACTGTGTGGGCCTCTCCAGTAGTAATGGCTGCCTCTCCCAGTGGAGGACATCAGACTAGATTGCTTTGACATGTAAAGTGGCAACATGAATGAAATGTTGAAGAGGGTGTGGGTGATAGAGATAGTGAGTTTGAGTGTGTGTGTTTGAGTGTGTGCGTGTGCGTGTGTGTGTGTGTACCTGTGAGTGCACATGCATGTGAATAATGAACGGATGTATGCAAGGCTTAAGTCACTGAGGTACTCACACAGTGTACGTACAAACGCACACAGACACATACACGCACACTGTATGCATTGCAGTGTACACCCACAAACTCATGCAGTGTGCACACACACACTCACGCAGTGTACACACACACTCACGCAGTGTACACACACACTCACGCATTGTACATACACACTCACACATTGTACAAACACACTCACATGGTGTACACATACACCTGCATACACACACAGCTTAATAAAGTAACCTGACAGGTGTGGCACTTGGACACCTTTATTTCTCGCAAAGGGGAACCTTTCCAGCTTGGGCCCTATCTTTAGATCTTTTTGGGTCCAAACTTTTATAAAGTACAATTAACGTTCAAAATCGGTCCTGTCTTAGGAAACCTGTAAACGCAAAACGGCAATACAATGGTAAGGCAAGCCAGCACGCCACCAACAGGCTCAAAAATGTTATATAAGGGTGACAAGATGGAAAGGATCCCTACAGAGAATGTACCTGTTTCTGTTTACCTCAATAACTGTAAAGAAACTGTAGAAATTGACTGTTTGTACAGTCAGTGTTTTAGCTTTCTCTTCTTCCTGTCTCTGACATGACACCCCGTCAAGTGAGTGCTGTGGTCATTTTCTACAGTTTCTTTACAGTTATTGAGGTAAACAGAAACAGAATAGTATATTTTAATTAAGGTCAGTGGCGCTCTTGACAAGGGATTGAGGAATGGGACAGTTGAGGAGGTGTTGCATACGCACGCCATCAAGGGCACTCTGCTCCATTCGGCATGATTACAAGCTGCTGTGAGAGCATATTATGAGTGTGAATGAGAATTCCATTTGGAGACACAATAAAGTCAAGTGCGTCTTTGTCTGCCTCAAGGACATTATATTGTGCAGGTTTTGTGAAATGGAAAATACAGATCAAAAGGCTTTTCAGATCAGATCTACACTCCAAGATCTAACTGTGTCAGCGAAATAAATTAGATCAGACTTGGATGAGATGCAATTCTCTCCTTTTAAGATGACCAAGATTTAATAAGATACCAAGATTGGATGTTCTCTTTCTGTCTCTCTCCTTCCATCGTTCTCACTATTTCCCTGTGTCCTTGTCTCCCACTTTCTCTCGACCCTCGCTCCTCCTAGGTCCCGCAATCTGTCTGGCTCGCCAAAGCCCCGCCCAGTGAGGAAGGTGCACTTCATCAAGAACATGAGACAGTATGACACCAAAGGCAGCAGGTAGGTAATCTCTCAAGTAGCAAGTAGTCTCTCTCTCTCTCTATCTCTGTCTCTCTATCTCTGTCTGTCTTTTTCTCAGTCTCTGTGTGTGTATGTGTGTGTGTGTGGGTCTTTCATTTCTTGTGAATATGGCTGTTTGTGGTATTCTTTTATTTGTGCCGAAGAAAAGAAGTGTGACGAAAGCAGGTCTTGCATCTAGACATAATGGATCCTGCTGAATGCACAGTAATGTGTGCCGGCCTTAGACTAGATATATAGCCGTGTTGCTGAGCACAGCACACCCGCTAGAATACAATAACTACATTCAGCCATGCAACACATAACAGGGCTGTTTCTCAGAGCCAGCTATTGGCCATTGGCCTTGCATTTAAAATGTTAGCCAGTTCAGGAACTGAAACCTCCTATGAGAGCACCTCACATGGGTGACCAGTCCATGTAATGTTCTGGATGCATGTTGTTGTTTGACCACTGCAGTGAATGGACCAGCCTGCTGAAGGCTTCATTGATCGATTGCATAATAAAACGCACCACAGCTGCCCTCCCTTCACTGTCCCGTCCCCTGACTCTCACCTCACCAGACCCCAGTCTGCTGTCCTCCCCCTCCTCCACCCGCCCGTCTGCCCGGCCTCTGTAAACACCTTTAATATTTGACAGTGGCTTCCAGCAGTGTCCCGCACAGCTATTATTACATGCATTTAATAGGGCAGAGGGCTCGTGCCCAGCGTTTATGTAAGAGCTCTAACCCACAGGCCCTCAGGTAAAGCCACTGCCAAAAGCTAAAAATCCCCCCCTGTCCCTCGTCTCTCGCCTGTTAAGAACACCACACACACGCACACACACGCCACACGCCACACGCACACAGTCAGCAGAGTCAGTCACACACTCAGCCCCGGAAATCAATAGTATTTGTTTTCCTTTCAAGTACATGTCGGCTCTAGGGTATTTCTGCCTTGTGTGCTTGGAGAAAGGAGAACTCTAAAATGGCGTGGGTATGGTGAAAGAATGGTGAGCAAGACCTGCCTGTGTGGGGGTTTGTTCCAGCTCAGCCATACAACACCACAATGGCTGTACTGTGAGTATTTGACTGATTAGACAGATAGACCGCTTGTCCTTCCCTTATAGTATACAGTGAGGTCCATCACTAAATGAGCTAACGTCCATGTTTATAGTTTAAAAACTTTTGAAAGAAAACATGTCACACTCCTGATTCACCAATGGACAAGACTACCATGAGAATGTACCTTGTGCTTTAGTGAAGAGGAGAGATAAGCACTGTTTAGTGCAGTCAAAACCTATTAGTTGCTGTTTCCCAATCACCCCCACCCCTTCCTCCCTCTCTCTCTATCTATCAATCTCTATCTCTGTTTCTATCTGTCTCTCTTTCTCTCTCTCTGTCTATCTCTCTGTCACAGACCACCCCCCGTCTCTCTGAGCTCTGCAGACATCTCTGCTGTGTCCCCATCCCAATAAGCCTCCTTGTAGCACATACACCAACTCTGAACTGAAAATAACACGCACCCCCCAGCCATCTAGCCACAGCCCTCAACAGGGTTGAGAGGACCGTGTCAAATCAATGCCAGTGGTGACTGACACTGAGAGATGGGGAGGGCAGAGTCGCATGATCTTTTTAGTTAGAGCACCAAGAGGAGTCTGGTTCTCAGGCCCCCGTTGACAACTGAGTCAGACGGTGTAGCCATTGGGCACAGAACCATCGCCGTTGCCTTGGCAGCTCCATCCCCCTCGCTTCCATCAACGTGCCGAGATTGCTTAGAATGGGACGGAAATATGTCAGGGCTTTTCAGAGACTGATCGGAGTCGTCTAAAATAGCCCCCTTTTTGGGAAAATCAAGCCTGTGTTTATTTTTTGAGCCTATCACAGGGCCACAGACTACCCACAGAGCTGACAAGCCTGGGGGATAGGGTGAGGGTTGGGGGTTGCGTGTGTGTGGGAGGCTGAGAAGTGTGTGTTTTATTTACTGGGGCAGAGGGGAGATTGGCTTGACCCCTTGCCTGAGAAGTTTATTGTAGGCCCATTATGAACACAGTCTCAGACCCTCTGTGTCACCACTGATATTTTTTCCCCCTCGCCTTTTCCCAGGCCTCAGCTTCAAATTTCTCTTTCCCAAAGAAGCTTGCTCTGCATGCCTGAAAATGGATGAAAAGATTTGGTTGGGGTTGGTGTTGGGTTGGGTGAGGGAGAGAAGGTTGGTGGTGGCATTGGAACAGGGAAGAGGCGGTTTGCAGTTAAATCAGATAACTGTTTGTTTTCCTTCTGCTTCAAGTGTTTTCCACTGGAAATAAGCCTAAAGGTTGTTTTTTTCCATGGCATTAACTGGCTCCATGCTCACCCAAAAATAAGCTGATTTAATTTAGCCGAGCAAGCAGCACACCGCAATTACCACATCTAACGAAGGGTGATGCCAGAGTAATTTAAATAGCCACCTTTGCCTGTCAGGTGCTCGCTGTTCTCATACACCTACACACACACACACACACACACATGCACACACACACGCACACACACACACACACACACACACACACACACACACACACACACACACACACACACACACACACACACACACGTCACAAATGCAGTCACACAGCAGGTGCGTTTTGCAGGTTACGGCTCAGAATCAAATTCATTTTGGCTGAATTTAAGAGAGAGTCAAGCAACCATGCAGGAACCCACAGCTGTTCTGTGTGAAGTAGATGGGTTATGAAAGTGAGAAAATTTTTGTTTTTACATTTTGAATGTTCTCTTTCTGTGTGTGTCCGGTGTGTGTGTGTGTGTGTCTGTGTGTTCCTCCTAGGATTGTGCTCATCTGTGCCAAACGCTCCCTGTGTGCTGCGTTCTCAGTGCTGCCCTATGGAGAGAGCTTCCACATCAGGTATGTGCCTCTCACCCGCCTCCTCTCTGTCACACTCACCTCCTTTTTCACTCCTTTATCTCTTCCAGTACCTCTCCTTCTCAGCTCTGTCCAGGTACCTATGCAAATTGCACACATGCAGTAACATTAACATGGACGCAGAAACAACATTTCACCCCTGTAGTGTTTTGTGCATTGGATCAGCTATTGTATTGTTGTAGAGACACCTGGGACTTTGTGTCTATCTGTGTGTGTGTGTGTGTGTGTGTGTGTGTGTGTGTGTGTGTGTGTGTGTGTGTGTGTGTGTGTGTGTGTGTGTGTGTGTGTGTGTGTGTGTGTTTGTGTTGGGCCATGTGTGCAGCTGTATTAGTGCAACACTGCAGGCTTTTCCTGCTCCGCTCCATCCAGCATTCCCATGCTGCCCCTCAGTGCCCCAGGGCAAGCACATTTCCCACGCTCCATCAGAGTCAGCCAGAGACGAGGGCTCCGTAACCTCCTCTCCTCTCCTCTCCTCTCCTCTCCTCTTTCCCTCTCCTTCCCCAACTGGATGTTTCTCCTCTCCTAGTCTATTTTCATGTCCCAGTCTCCCCACTCTTAATTATGCAGGTCTACCAGGCATTTCCTCTTCTGAGACAAGTAAACACAAACACACCGAGCTCACAGTCGCAGCAGTAGCAGAAGCAGTAGCAGAAGGAGAGGGCTGCCTAGACATAGAGAGCGAGACAGACCAGGCCAGACCAGACCAGAAAGAACTTTCTCACATTTTTTTGTGGTTTTGGGACTGGCATGGCACAGCGGTGGTCGTGACCTCTGTCTCTTCTCCCCTGACACCCCCCTGCTTCTCCCTCCATTCCGTGTCCCCTCGTCCTCCCATCCTCCCCTCCGTGTGAGCGCAGCGGAGTGGCTCCAGGAAAGAGGAAATGCGAGTTGGGAATCTGGCAATGCCTTCCCATTTGTGGGGATATTAAGAGAGGAAATTGTGTAACCCGTGAGTCAGGCAAGTATTCAGGATATACAGAGAGGCATGTATGTATGACCACTGGGACAAACTTTAATCAGGAGAGTTGTGTAAAGTGTGTTGGGACAAAGGGGACTGTAAAGGGCGGAAGTAGGCGAGGAGGATGAATCATAGTCCCACCCATCTGTTTGGCTGTGTGGACACAGGGGACAGAGCTGCATTGCTATCACCAGCATGCAGACGTCTCTCTGGCCACAGCAAAGCCAGTGTGCAAGGGAATGAGGGATAAAGCAGTGTGTGGAGGTACAGAGAGAGAGAGAGAGAGAGAGAGAGAGAGAGAGAGAGAAGGATGAGCAAGAGATGGAGAAATGAAGCAAGTGAGTCACAAAGAAGATGAATTGGAAGACACTGCAGACTAGGTGAGCTATTGCCAAGACACTTGCCAAGGTGCGTGCGTGCGTGTGTGCGTGTGTGTGTGTGTGTGTGTGTGTGTTTGTGTGTGTGTCAGCCTGTCTGCCGCTCTATCTCCTATGTGGAAGTGTGCTCCTCCTGTGAGTGGCATGTGGTCCTCATCCTCTCCACCCTCTGCTGTGAGACAGTTGTTGCACAATAAGCCATTTTTCCCACTCTCACGCTGTTATCATGAAGAATTCATGATGATGTGGGCTAAAAAGAGAGCTGTGCTCTTGCGTCTGTAGGCATGTGGCAGGCAGTCGTAATTTACTGTAATCCACACTCCCTCTCTCCCTCCCTCTCTCCCTCCCTCTCTCCCTCCCTCTCTCTCTCCCTTTCTTTCTCTTTATCTCTCTCTGTCACTGCATAGCTTTATATAATTGCTGACTCTCTGGGAGTGAGGCGTGTACCTTTTAAGATTTCTCTGACTTTATTTTTCTCCTCTCTTCTTGCCTGTCTGCTTCTCACTGATTGACATGTTCTTCCACATATCTCCCTCACTTCTTGCTCTCTCTATCTCAATTTTCCAATTATGATACAATGGCATGATCAATTTGCATTACATTTCTGATAATACAAAGAACTGAGATGTGTGTGTGTGTGTGTATATATAAAAGAAAACAGAACATAAAATATAGCAGAACCATATATATACTGTATATACCATAACCATATATACCACAACTGCTCTCTCTGTCTCTCAGTGAGCCGAGGCCAGACTCCTCTCGGAGAAGGCACTCGTCTGGTGGGATCTCCACAGCGCTGGAGGGGCTCTTGCTGCCTGGGCTGGAGGGGCTGGGCCTGGGCCTGGAGCTGGAGGCCGGAACAGGCCAAGTAAGATCCTCCCCTCCTCACAGTCATACACTTGTCCTCCTCTTTAAGTAAATACTGACAATCACGCGTTAATAGTTTGAGCATTGTTCTACAAACTCCCACCACAGTCAGCAATCACATCATTGCATTTAAAACCAGAGAATGTCATTTGTGGTGTGATGCTCCACCATCATTGTCATGTGAATGACCGCTGTCTCTCTATGTGTGTGCAGTCTGTGTCCTACGCTCAGTTCCTGTACCCCACCAACGCACTGGTGCGACAGAAACCCTCCTCAGTGGACATGACGCTCCAGCTGCCCTACTCCAGAAACAGCATCCCCCGCAGCAGCTACCCACCCTCCAGACTCAACAGCACCGTGGGACTAGACCTAGGTACGAGCACCGCCCTTATCAGTCACACCACACGGAACTCCACCCAACACGTTACATACTTATTGCATCATTACAGATCACTGCATGGGCGGTCATTTGATGATTTCCAAACTCATTTATTTCATCAAGAGGAAGCGGTGAGCAGGTATTTCTTTATTCCAGCTAGTCATTTCAGTATCCACACTGAAACTAATCAGCTCTCTTTGATTAATACATATCTGAAAAAAGAGTATACCTGTAGTAGAGCATAGTTAAGCACGCTTCTTGAGCAGATCAATTATATATTTTTTAATATACTTGTTGTTTAAACTGAGAAAGTGTAGGAACTCATAGCTCTTCTCTTCTGAGCGCCATTATTGCTTCCTTAAAGAGAAATGAATAGATGCCTGTGCATTCTATAGAACATTATACAAACCGCTTCAAGTTTTTTATATATACCTCTATAAATACCAGGCTTTTGTGTACAAATATTGATCTAAATGCATGTGACAACATATGAAATTTACAAATCACAAATGTATTTTGATATGTTTATTGATTGATTATATGATTGTGAATGATAATATTTATGATTGGTGGCCATATTGGAGATGATCAGTTGCTAGGAAGCACATTGGAACAGCTCCCCTCTCACTGGCGGAGGATCCTCCTGCTTCCTCGGTTGCTGTCGTCACGGCAGCTCAGTGCAGCTTCCGCTGCTGCATTTAGGGCAGTGAAGAGCAGCCTGGATCCCTCCCTGCGTCTCCTTGGGCCAGATACCTGTCGTCTCTCCTCCACCTCGCTCTCTCCAGTCGCTGATGCTCCTGCCGCTCCCGCCTGATTGGTGGCGTAGTCTCTTGTTCTTTGGGAGTGCGGACCACTCTGCGCTCCCCTGCCTCCTCTCTGCTGGGGTCTCTGACGGCCTCCATCGGCCTGTTGAGCCCCACGGGTCTGTCTGTCTCCACGGCCATGCTGCTGAGATGCACTCCCGCTCTCCCTCTCAGCCTGCTGATGGCTCCAAGTCTCTGACCGGTTCGGTCGACCATTTTGTCTGGTTCTGTGGTGGCTGCCTCCCTCCTGTCTCCGCTCCTCTCTGCCCTCCGGCCTCTGTGCTGGCTGCCTCCTTCCATTTCTGGGATTCTTCCGAGAGTTCTCATCCCTACCCAGCTCTCGTCTCACTTCTGCTCTCTCGTTTCTCACAGAGGTGTGTCCAATTTGGCCAGGTCCCTGGCTCTGGTGTCTGAGTTCTCTGTCCCAGTGAGAGTCTCCTCTGGCCCCCCTCTGTCTGTCTCCAGACATGGACATCACCCTGTGATCCTTGGTGGTCATCTGTCTCTCATATTCATTTACCAAGCTGAGATGAGAAGTTTTATGCTCTTTGGAAAACAGAAAATACATAGCAATCAAATCAGCAAGTTACTCAAGTAATAGTTTTACTTGAGGTCTCTCATCACAGTTTATAATTTTTTACTTTGGTTTGCAGTTGTTTCTACTCTCTCTGGTGTAGCAACTTACCATATTTCTCTTTGCGAAGCTCTGTCAGCATGGCCATGCCAAGGGAGTCATCTTTCTTGCCTGTTATTGAAGATGTTATGATATTGTTAAACACAATATGTGTAGATAATGAAAACAGTTCAGGCATTACGATTCAGATGAAGAAGAATTGCTTATGACTTCGACTTACATGATGTCAGCTGCGCAGTGGGTACATCATCCATCATCACCACTTTGTCAGTGTCATGCTCTCTCTTCTCAGTCACAGTAGCCACCCTCTCCTTATCCTCTCTGTCATCTTTCTCCTCCTGTTCCTCCATCACCTCTGTCTCCTGAACACCCTCCTGTCCCTTCACCTCCATCTTCTCTCTCTCGTTGGTGAGGGTCACATTCAGTGCGTCAGTTACCATCAAATCTTTCGTTTCCAGGTCTGTGTAGACCTCTTGCTTTTCTCCAGTCTGTGTGTCCTCTCCTTTTGTTGTCTCTTCTGTCTTAGCCTCAGTGATGGCCTTCTTTTTGGGCTTTTCCATTCTTTTCAGCTCAGTCTTTACAAGATGGGCAATGTTTTTCTCTTCAGAGATAAAGAAAAAGACAAAAGGGAAGTCAGACATAGGCTACCTTTTGAAGTTCATTTACAATAATTGATTGCTGTTTAGATACTAATATTTTCCACAGGACCTTTTTTATGCTTAAAGTCTTTTGACACTATGAGACTTCGTTCAGTTTTGAACATACCCCATTTCCACCTTTTCAAAAAGAAGAAGATCAGTGTGCTCTGCATTAGTTCCTCAGTCTGTCTCACTGATGGGATGAAAAATAAGATAATTAGTTATGGCCTGGTTTGTATACACTCCAAACAATTACTATTAAAATGTAGATGTGTTTAAAATACTCACGTAACCCTCTGTGGGTAAAGACTTGGCGTATTTTCTGTATACTTCCCACTGGAAGTGTTACAGTGTTGCTTCTCTCAGACTCCTGCGTCCCACTCACTCCTGCACACTCATCCTCTGGTCCCTCTCTGGTCTCCTCATCGAGATGGTCCACCTTCTCCTGCTGGTCCATGATGACCACTACCTCATCCGAGGTAGTCTCAACTATCTTCTGCTGACCACTCTCGGCTTCTTCCTGGCGTCTGCTGTCAGCCATCTCTTTCTTACCTTTCTAGCATTCTTCCTCTGCTTCTTCTTGCTAGGGTTGACCCTCTCATTCCTCTTTCCTGTTTCTTTTGCCATCCAGTGGCAGTCTCAGATCTTGCTGCGCCATCATCGCTATCCTCCTCTGGGGCCGACAAGCAACAAGCTCAAAAGGCCACGACAGCTTCATTTCAACACAAGTGCTCTCTCTGGTGTCTTCAATTAGTCTGATCAATCTTGTGTGGTCACTGCAGATTCCTTGATTCCATCACTCAGTTCTATCTATGACATCACAAGTCTCCTAGTGTCATTGAGTGATGTCACAAAGGAGCCCACCTTAGAATTCTAAAGTCAGGTTCTGAGATGTTGATGGATTTTCTGCTTAGCACAGATAGGACTGAATATTCTATAGTCTTTGGCATAGGTCTGTTGTATAGCAAGGTTTTCCGCAATTAGCAGTACACTATTGAACATAATTGATGAACTTCTCCTAGCTCGTCTTTTTTGATAATATGATGTGTAAAATTATTAACATTTTAATGTAAAACAGTCAGAAATGATTTGGGTAATCAGTATCCTGTGACATGTACTGTGACATGAATGGGATTGTGTTGAGAATCCAACAAACACTTTGTAAATCTGTAAATCTCATTGTACCTACATACTGTATACAATCACCAAAGACGTTCATTGCACACGAAACATTCACCATAACAGTTATCCAGAAAAAAGGAAACAAAATCAGTGCTACAGTTAGTTTTCCCATTTTCACCAACAACAGACCACAGCACCACTAGACCACTGTCCAATATAAATCTCATCTCCTGCACAGGAATATCTAATATTATGTAAACAGGATACAATAATCATCCGGTGGTGTTGGGTTGGTGTTTTAGTGAGCTGTGTTGTGATGGCTGACTGCTGGGTTGAGGTGTGGAGTGTGTAGCATGCTAGTGCCCTTTTTCATCACCCTGTAAAGCCACAGAGGGGGATTTGGCCAAATGTGAACTTGCCCTTTGTGACCTGAGCCAGATTACTCCAGACAGAGCCCAGGGCTTAGAAGAGACGCCCATACACACACACACACACACACACACACACACACACACACACACATTCAGGCCCATATGCGCACACCAGGGTATAGAGACTGCCTGAGATGGAAGCTGCCGAATGAGGATAGACTTGCACCACTCAATTTCCGTTGGGCTGTGGAAGATTGATTGAGATAGAATTGCTTGGGATTTGGATCTGAAGGGACAGTGTGTGTGTGTGTGTGAGAGAGTATAATAAGGTGCACATATCTGAATAAATGGATTGTGTGTGTGTGAATGAGGGAGAGGGAGATGTGAATGAGGGAGAGGGAGAAAGCGGGAGAGAGCACACACACATATGCATGATATTCCAAGCACACTTCCACACACTGTGTGTATGCATACATGCTTAACTACATGTATGATGATCTGATACGCATGATGTGTGTCTGTGTGTGTGTGAGAGAGAGAGAGAGAGAGAGAGAAGAGAGAGAGAGAAAGAAAAGAGAGAGAGAGAAAGAGGATGAGTCATTGTCACTGCTCTGCTGGCTCTCTGCTCTTGCCTGCACTCTAGATCCCTGGTCCAGATTTAGCAACCCTTCATTAATGGCACACACTCTGTCAGCTGTGTGTGTTTGTGTGTGTGTGTGTGTGTGTGTGTGTGTGTGTGTGTGTGTTTGTATGTATGTGTGTGTATTCATGTTTACACGTCTGTGTGCCTTTTTGTGTGTGAGAGAAAATGTGTGTATATCCATGTGAAACTAAGTTTAAAATAACAGTTTACTCATTTGGTCTACATTAGTGTGTGTGTGTATTCGTTTGCATGTGCATGTGCGTGTGTGTGTGTGTGTGTGTGTCACTGGATATCTGCACGCAGGTGTGCATGTCTTTATGTTTGGCAGTCCCTGTGTGTTGCGTGTCCATCTATACTCGTCCTTGATATGTGCCATAAGTACAGCTGCGAGACACCCGTGTTTGTGTTGTGTTGTGTTGTGACTTACTGAGTGACGGACACAGACAGACAGCATCCAGGTGGTGAGTGGCTGAGGCAGGGCAGGTCAGGCAGAGTGGTGGGCTGTGATAGGCCAGAGCTGACTCTCATTGTGCTCACCTTCACAAGGCCAGCTGCGGAGTCCTCAGAACATCCCCAAAGGACAGCTTTCCAAACACTGCACATGCCTGCTCTAATGAAGTCTTTGTCTTTTTTCTGTGTGTGTGTGTGTGTGTGTGTGTGTGTGTGTGTGTGTGTGTGTGTTTCACCAGGTCTAGATGACATTGACTACGACCCCAACCTCCTGAGTGACCACCAGTGGCCCTGTGGGAAACACAAGAGAGTGCTGATCTTCGCCTCCTACATGGTGAGAAACAGGAGGAGACTGAGAGATGGAAATACATTGAACAGAGAAGGGGGTGGGGGGGGGGGTTGTTAAGGATCCTAAACACGGAATTTACCGGCAAGAAAGAGTACATGAAGGAGAGGTAGCCAGAAAGGATCCTCGGCAGCTCACTAGTAGTTGCATTCTGGAACTCGTGGTGAGAGTGACTTCATAGCAGCAGTGATGTGCAAACACGAGTGGAGAAGGCCTGGGTGGGGGATCGTGTTCTACATAAGTCACTTTTATCTGCACCTGAAGAGAAGGGGAGACTGCCCAGACAGCTCGTCTCCCTGGGCTCTCTCAACAGCGGCCACCCAGCACCAGCGTGCGGCACACATTGTTTGCTTACTCAGACGACTTATCACACCGTATCGCCACATACCATCTCCCCCCCACCCCCCTGCCTCCTGCTCTCTCATGTCACACACACACACACTCTCTCTTGCTATCACACTCCTCTCTTCCTTTTTCTCTGATGCACCGCTCTCTCTCTCTCTCTCTCTCTCCATCTCTCTCCTCCTATCCCCTTCTCTTTCCCTGCCCACCTTGTCCGTATTTCTCATGTCTCTGGGGCCTAATCTTTTTCCATCTGTCTGTGTGAGCTTCTCTCCGGTAACTCCGGTTAAATCCCTGAGGCATGTAGGCCCCCACCACAGACTTCAGCTTAATAAGGGGACAGAGGCAGGAACCAGGGCAGAGGGTCTGGACACAGGGGCTCCTTCAAAGAGCTGCCATCAGCTATACAGCTCTGTCCTCACTAAATCTTACCGGCCTGATCACTTCTGTCTTTCTCTCTTTCTCTCACAGACACATTCTTTTTCTATCACTATCGCTCTCTTCTTTAACCATCTTTCTTTCTTTCTTTGTCTCTGTCAGACACACACGCACACATAGAGAGAGAGAGGGAGAGAGAGACAGAGAGAGAGAGAGAGATAGAGAGCTAATAAAGGAGGCTCATTCATAAAGCAGCTCGCTTAAGGCTAATG
>NC_137914.1:15846083-15871083 GCF_963457725.1 Sprattus sprattus
CTCCTCCTCACATCAGGCTGTGCAGTTAGCTCCAAACCCAGCTATGACCTTAGGCAAACTCTCCTTGGGATAGACTTCTAATCTTGACCAGTCACAAAAATTATTGAAACTATCCAGATGATGTCTGTGGGGGGAAATAGGTTTGCTTGCTATCAGTGCATTGGATTGTTCTGTAGCAGTCTTCTGCTAAAGTCAACACAGCTGATTATCTGAAATTCCTCTCACTGTGCGTGTGGGTGTTCGTGTGTGTCCATGCGCGTGTGTTTGTGTGCATGGGTGCGTGTGTGCGTGCGTGCGTGTGTGCGTGCGTGCATGCGTGCGTGTGTGTGTGTGTGTGTGTGTGTGTGTGTGTCAGCCTGAAGAGGGAGATGCGCACCATGGGAGAGGAGAGTAACCTACAGCCGGTGACGGTGGCCATGGCCTTTGTGTACTTCGAGAAGATGGTGCTGCAGGGGCGCCTCAACAAGCAGAACCGCAAGCTGGTGGCCGCCACCTGTGTGCTCCTGGCCGCCAAGATCAGCAGTGACCTCCGCAAGCAGGAGGTCAAACACCTCATCGATGTGAGTCCCACCCCTGTGCAGTGCTGGGCAGGGGGCCTGAAACATGCCAGCTAGTACAGGTTTTTGATCCTTAGACTAGAGAAATTGAGTTTTAGGGAGCCTTTGTGTGTGTCTATACATGCCATTCAACTGAGAGTATTTTTGTCACCAAAGACAAAATATTCAGTCTGTTTATCGAGTGTTATTTTTAGGCGTCTTCATTTTCCGACGGGAGCCTCATGGGACATTTTCTCAGACACACATCAGAATGTCTGCTCTCCGACGCATCATTTTTGAGTCATTTCTTCTCATTCCCAGAGATTAGACGGAGTAGTAGAGACGGGGGAAATCTCCCGAGAGACACGTGATCTCGTGTCTGTGGAGACAAACATCCCAGCTGCTGTTTCCAGTCATAGGGAATTGCCATAAATTAGATTATACCGGCTAGACAAAATAGGTGCAGCTGTGCGCTGCTTAGCCAGACCACAGATATTCACTGTGGGGCTTTTGAATGCAAACCATCCTAGTGAAGGCCACTGTGGTTAATGGCTTCTACTCAGGCTTCATTCCCCATATTGAGCTCTTGTCTGCCCATGCATCAGCGCTGACCCCTTGCACCCCTTGCGACACCTGCAGCATATCATCAGCGCGCTGACTCAGCAGTTTTGCAGCGCAGAACGCAGCCTCTGGGCTTGTCATGTTGTGACAGCGGTAGTGCATGATGTGAGCGACAGGGAGAAAGGGAGGGAGAGATGGAGAAGATGAGAGAACGGGAGGGAGGGAGAAAGGGAGGTAAAGAGAGATGGGGGAGAGAGAGAGAAAGGGAGGGAGGGAGGGATAGGGAGGGAAAGCAAGAGGGAGAGAGAGAGAGAGAGAGCAGAAGAGCAAAGCCAGGCTCAAGTTTCTGTTTAGTGTTTCTGTCTATTCATATGCTGACCACACTGCCTGTCCTCAGCCTGACTTATTTGTTGTGTCTAATTTCCTTACGCACACCGACTATACACACACACACACACACACACACACACACTCACAAACACAGACACCACGAATGCTCACATCTTATCTGCAAGCCTCATATTCCCTTACGGACCCCCCATCATACTAGGTCAGCCAACCTGCTCAAGGTGTAATTAGTGGTGTTGGCTTACAGGGCACCAGGTCTTCAATTTCTGTTCGTCTGAACTCCCCTCTGTTGGGATTTAGAATTTTTGCATACTCTGACACAGCATGATGCTCTCTAAGCTTTCCAACACTGATAAGCAGAATCAAATGTGTTTGGCTCGGATGAATTTGAATAATTCAGGTTTTACAGAGGGACAGTATGCTATATTAATTTATGATAATGAATATTGTGTGTATTTATGATAATGAATATTGTAAGAAGATGTGTGTGATGTCTAATGTGAGGAAGGACTTTGCTCACCACCTCAATCTTTTACATCTCACTTTGTGCTTCACTAACAGGAACCTTTAATCAGGAACCATTAGCTCTCATTGTTTGTTTCTTAGTTCTTCTTTCCTTTGTTTCCCACCTGCAGAAACTGGAGGAGCGGTTCCGCATAGGCCGGCGCGAGCTGATCTCGTTCGAGTTCTCCGCGCTGGTGGCACTGGAGATGGCGCTCTACCTGCCCGAGAGCAAGGTCATGCCCCACTACCGCCGGCTGGTACAGCAGTAGCAGTCCTGAGCAGCGAGTCTGGGAGTCTGTGTGTGGGGGGTGCTCTCTCATACCTGTGGGCAAACGGCTTCAGCGGCGGCAGGAGCAATGTCTCAAATGCACTACACCCCCTGCTGGATGAAATTATAACACCCTGTAAAACATAAGACAGAGCTCACTTTCAGCATCAGGAGACAAGGCTCTATGTGCAAACTGTGTGTGTGTGTGTGTGTGTGTGTGTGTGTGTGTGTGTGTGTGTGTGTGTATTAAAGAGACTGAGAGACACTGTGAGACCAATAGCAACACAACACAATTATTTTATAAGTAATTCCAGTTGTTACTGGTTTGTTGAAAAACAGAGAACATAGTGTGTGATAGAGAGAGGGTGCTGTGTGTAGCAGTGAGACCAGTATCTGTGTTCTTAATATACTGAGGGTAGACCAATCTGTACAACCCTAGCAGGTGGCTATTTAAAGATTCAATCATTATTACTCAACTTTTATAAGGCAAAACATTCAAGTTGACAAGGGAAGGTTTATCCCAGCTAAAATGTGTGTATCCGTGTGTGTGTCTGCCTGTCTGTGTTTACCTACGTACAAGTGCACATAAGTAAGTCATCAGATTTTCTTAATAATTACCAAATATAGCTGTCTTTTTTTTAGTAAGATTACCTTTTACCAGTTGAATTTATCTTTTTCTACACATGATTTATTGACAAACGGGTGCAATCTTATCACTAGATATGTAACTACAGGTCTTTGCCATCAGTGCAGTAATACGTCACAAGCACATCGTTCATGTGTGCGCCCTCCTCAGCACAGGAGGTTATTAAGAGGCATTGTCCCGGCTGATGTTGATGAGGACTTGCCTTGTAGCTATGTGCAGATGAGCGTTGAGATTAGTCAAGTCTGTATAACCCACTCCGTTGTGTTTCCACCTGAAACCAGGTCTACTAGCATTAAGGCACTGGGACAATCCTGTGAGGTTTGTGCTCTATGTTAGAGACAGTGCTAAATACCGGCACATTTATCGTGCTCCCCTTTGTACCCCTACTTTCTCCCCTACCTCTCTTTTCTGTTAATGTATCACACTGTGCCCCATGTGTTATTTGTCAGCAGCAATGAATATTGCCACACTCATAGTTTAGTTCACACAGGGAGTTAATCACTGTGATCCAAGCTTCCCTACAGGCGTGGAAGTGACTGTGATGAATGAGCTTATGCCACAAGCTAGTTCAGTTTCCCTGTTGAGTGTCCCTGTGTTCAGTGTAATACTCTTAGTCATTAGGCAGCGGGACCTTATCTAGTTTTCTAATGAAAAGGATGAGCAGTTTGGCTATCTATGTTCTTTTGGTTGTATTTTTGTATGTATAATAACCGTCTTCCAGTTCTCAAAATTGTCTTCTGTTCATCATTTCCGTTAGTAGTGTGATTTTTGTCTATGTATGCACGTATGTAAACAATCAGATTTGCACTTTATAAATGATGCTGTTTTCCACAGCAGCTTAGTATTAAGGAAATATGTCCTTAATCGGTTTTGCCCATGACTTCCCTCCATGCCAATGTTTTGTGCGCCCCCCTGTGGTCATAGTGTGCAATAGCCTGAGTACATTCGGGAAGAAAAGGGAAAAGTCAGGATTCCTGATAGATTTCGATTGTTCTCAGGCAGAAATTCTAATGAAGCAGTATTGTAATATTTTTGTGTTGTTGTGACACTGTTGACGTATGGTTCAGATGTTATCATTTCAACATTACCATCATGTGATTGCATTATGTTTCGTTTTTCCCCCCCAATACCCAAGGTTTTTGTTGTACTCTGCTTTTTTCCAAGGGCCACATTGTTTGTCTGCAACAGTATCTTACACTTTCCATTCTTACCGCGTCCTGCTTTAAGAATGGCAAACCCGTCTTGGCTGTGGGTTTGCGTCTGTCTCTCTCCCTAAGGATCCTGGATGGATCTGAGAGCATCCCGATGTGCAGGTCTCACCGTTTGATGAGTGTCAGCGGGCTCTGCTCTCTCATCTCTCTTGTCATCAGTTATTGGGTGCAAAAGAACTTTTGGCAGTTAGAGACCACTGTTTTTTATATAGAATTATAATGCACTGATAGAAGACCATGCAGGTAGTAGGCTATATCCATCTTCACAATCTACAAAGTTTCTCTTTTAAAGCAGCGTTTCTGATTTCTATGTTCAGTGTCCGTATTGACTCAGTGGTAGTTGTATGTAATGAACAGTTTGTCAAAAATTAAGTGCCTGTAAGTAAAGACTTATTTTGTTGTTCATTTTAGGTTGCATCAGTGTTAAGCTGTCTTTCCTAAACCATTACCTTTGCCCCCTACTATGAAATCTCATATTTGTGGTTTATTAAAACTAAGGCTCTGTCAGGGGTGAGATGGCCAGAACTGTGACCCTTGAGACCAAAGCTTAGCTGACCAAGCTGGAGATCATTCTCTGACTGGCATGCATCAATAGGAGCTTAATGTTGCAGCAGCTAGCCCACCAAATCCCGCTTAGACGAGGTATTCTGGCATTGACCTCCATCTGACCTTATAAAGCCCAGAATGAAAACATCACGGCTACCGAGAAGTTGGAGTGGTTAACAGTTTGATGTAAACGTATTGATTTCCCCGTTACTTTTCCTTGATTTTGTTATTGGTTTACATTATTATTATTATTATCATCATTCTTTGTGTGTTACCCAGAATACTGTTGTACTTGTGAACTAATTTGAAATATATGTAGTATGTGTTTTATAATGTATATTGGAAAAAAAAACACTTTCTAATATATATTTTCTGATTGCACTAATTCTATGGTCCTGTCTTTATTATTCATGTGCCTTGTCCTTATTTCACTTTATACAACAAAAGAGAGACTTCACACCGTACCCATACTTTTGACTAGCCCAGTTGACTCCCTATGAGAATAAGTTCTCTTGAAAATGTTCTTAAATCTAAAACAGGAGTGAGAATAGAATGAATCAAAGTGATGACATCCTCTGAGGTCATAATAATCAAATACATGCACATTTTACTTGTATCTGTTAAGTTTTCCTCAAAGTATCAAGCACCATTATCACACTGCACTGCCTCCAGGCACCTCAATTAGATAGAGGCCTAAAGCCCCTAAGAGTAAATGTGTGAAAACAATACCAAGGAAAAAACCCATGAGCAGAGTCCAGAGTCCAGTCCAAGAGAGAGGAAGAAGAATGCTGTGTTCTGTGTTGTACCTAATAACCTCCCATTGCTCTTCCATGCCACATTCTTATTATATAAGTTAATAATTACCCTAAAACTGTGGATAAGCTTAACTCAGAACTACAATAGTGTAACTATGTATAAATACAACAGGTAAGGTACAGCAAATTATGAGAAGCCCAAGTTAATAGTAACAAGTCATCTGTCCTTCCTCAATCAGCAGCAGGGCACCTCAGCTAGTCTGGCCTGTGCAGAGGTTTAGTACTGTTCCGTTCAACACTCACTCAAAGGACACCCCTAACAAAAAACCTTTCCACAAACATTACATCTTTAATGTCATCTATGATGACAGAACGATGATTTCTTTTTTTGTATTTTAGAAAGTTTATTATATGTTAGGCCTACATATTCAAAATAGAACCTGCATGTTGTCATAGTAAACAGGTCATTTTAACATCCAAATTACACCTTTGCTTTATTTTCACTTGGTGGGTGCAGTAGCCAAAGACATATACATGCATCATAAAGCATGGCACAATACACCCTGTGTACCATCCAGGGATAAAGTTTGGAGAACTGAATGTCAGAAATATGAACTCAACTATGGTCAAATGTAGGCCTGATTCTGAATTGTCAAAAAACAAGATTTTTGATATCTCAACGCAGAACTTCAGGGCTCTAAAGCAAGGCTCTCAACAACGTTTCCGTTATCAGTTGTCTCTTGTGATGTCACCCCATCCTTGGGTGCAACTGCGGCCTGAACTTTCTTCCCCGCTTTCCTCTTTCTTTTTCTGCCTTTGCCTTTGCCCTTCTGAGTGACGAACTGTGGGGTTGTGCGGATAGATTGTCTCTTGGGAGGGGCATTCGCCAGCTGCCGTCTCTGTTTAGTCTCCAGTTTCCTGAACCCCGTCATGTAGTCAGGCACTGGACACCCTGCCTGTTTGATGACTGTAGCGATGGTGCGAATAAGGGGTTTGTCGTCCTCCGTGAAAAAAGTGATGGCTTTACCCTTGTGGCCCGCTCTCCCGGTGCGGCCGACGCGGTGGATGTACTCGATGGCAGTGGTTGGGAAGTCATAGTTCACCACCAGGTTGACCCCTTTGAAGTCGATGCCTCTAGCTAGAAGTGCAGTGCAGATCAGCACCCAGATCTTCCCTAATCTGAAATTCTTCACCACATTTTCCCGTTGCTGCTGGGTCCGGTTGGCATGGATCACGTCCACGTTGATGCCTTCATAGACCAGCTCGTGGAAGAGCTCCCGGGCGCGGTCGATGGACTGCACAAATACCAGCACAGGAGGCGTGAGGCCCTTCCTGATCAGGTTTCTGAACGCTAGCAGCTTCCCATTCTCTGCCCCTACAAACAGGAGCTCCTGCTCTACCGACTCTGCGGCAGAGTTCCTGGCTCCGATGTTGACCACAACGAGATTGTCCAGGTTGAGCTTGCACCATTTCTCAACATCAGGGGCACAGGTGGCGCTGAAGAATGCCCTGCGGAGGGCTGGCGAGGAGCACGCTTGGAAGATGGCTGCCAGCTGCTCCCTGAAGCCTGTTTTGCCGTCCTCAAACAGCTTGTCTGACTCGTCCACCACCAGCCACTCCACCGTGCTGAGGTTTAAAGCTGGCGGGTCCTGATTCAGCAGGTAGATGAGACGGTTGGGCGTGCTTACCAGTATGTCGAATACTTTTTTAGATTTAGGTCCTTGTTTTTGAACGGTGTCCTTTTTCTTGATGATGTGCACTCTGAGACCTGTTCCATCTACAAGGCTGAGGAGCTCCTTGTAAGTCTGATGGGCCAGCTCACGTGTGGGGGACATCACCAGGGCCCTGAAGCCCTTGTTGACTGGCTTGCGTAGGTTCGTGATGACAGGTAAACAGAAAGCCACCGTCTTCCCTGAGCCAGTTGGAGCACATGCAAGGATCTCCCGTTTGTGCATCATGACAGGAATGGCCTGCATCTGAATAGGTGTTGGGCTTTCATAGCCTGCTGTGCATATGTTCTGAAGAACTTTTGAATCTAGCTGATATTCATTCTGCAGCTCATTAAAGGTACAGACTGGATCTGGAATGTCTGTCCCATGCACATGGATCTTGTTCTGGCCTCGGATCTGATTTACCTTCTCTTGGTGGAGCTGCTTAAGTCTCTTCGCAGACAGCTGATCTTTGGCATCTTTAAGATCAATGGGCTTCTTTTCTGACGAGGAAATCCATTGTATTGCCTCATCCTCTGTCTTTCCAGGGGCTTTCTCTTTTGTCTTCTTCTTCCGAGATGAATTCGAAGTTTTCCCTTCATCTTTCAATTTCCTTTTGACAGATTTAGACTCCTGCTCCAATTCCAAGTCCTTCTCGTCATCCTCCTCGTGATCCTCCTCATTCACAATATTTTGACTTCCCGAGCTAAAAAAGTCTATTGCTGTTAGAGGATCAGTGGAGCCTTTCTTCGGTTGTGGTCTCAGCACCTTAAATCTTTCGGCATCTTTTCCAAATCTTTGATAATTAAATTTCGTTCCAGCCCCAAGCCTCCTAAACAGGTCGTGTGTATCCATCTTGCCAGCGTGCAATCTACTTCCCATGTGCGAAAAGCTACGAATTGTCTGTTACTTCCGGGTCGAAGCAACAACGCAACTTCCTTTCTCTACCTCGTTCCTTTCCGACTCAGCCATATTTTAAAGTGGTAAGTGAGTACGACTCTGCTCTCTTTAAAACGTTCAAATACACAATTTAAAGGTTACGGATATTTCAATTTGGGTCGAGAAATTTCTGTTAACGATATTGATTATCGGAGTTTGTAAGTTTCATCTAAAAAGTTGTCCTTAATGTTACTCTAAAACCAGATTCTATGAGGCCTGGTAAGCTTCGTAGCAGCCACATGCTGCTAAAAAACGGCATGAGCATACCAGCTAGCTAGCTGCCTTGCTATAAGGCGTCTCCTGGCGGTGTATACTCCAACGCGCTTATGTGTCGTTATAAAATTGCTGTTTTTTCGCTTAAATTCTGAATGCCGAAGCATAGCATGAGCTAGTTAGTTGCCTTTCTTGAAACCAGCTTGCTATGATATGTAGCATACCCATACAAGCTAGGGTGTAACGCTAGCTTGCTATTGATTTGCCTGGTCGGCCAATGTTTCTAATAAGAAGTTATATGTTGATATCCCGAACATTGTAGGTCGACTCGACGTTGTACCTTTGCAATCAACATGCAGAACGACGCTGGTGAATTCGTGGACCTCTACGTCCCCCGCAAATGGTAAGAATAAGTACCGCCATTTTTGAGTTATCAGCGATGTACAATTGGATACTGTATACAGCGAAGCATGCTCAGTAATTTCACCACCTGATTACATTTCAGCTGTAGGACTATCTGCCCTAAATATGATTTTGCAATTTCACCCAAAGTAAATATGCTACTCACGCAGTCATCGAAAGCAGTGAGCTGACTTTCTGGAGCACCGGTGTTCTAACCATCATAGTGGTTATCGGATGTTTTCCTTACTTACTGGTCACATTATTTTTGTTCTAAAGTTTTGCCCTATAACCTATTGTTTGAACAGTAGTTGGGAATATGGTTGATTGTCGATCATGGGCAACACATGTCAGGTGTCAAAAACCAACACTAGCATCTTGTCATTTATGTCAAATGTAAAGTATTCTTCACGTTTTCAGTGTTTGCCAGTGGCGCACTATAACTACCAGACTGCTGTTTATTGGTTAAACGAAAATTTGTTCAACCCTGCTCTGCTAGTTCAGATGATATTGGACACAAGCATACTTTCTGGCTGCTATAACCCAGCAAAATGCTTGTAGTAGTTGGTGTTTAGTGTTAGTATTTGAATAACATATTGTATCACTAAAAGGTATTGCCTTGTGTTTTTCAGCTCTGCTAGCAACAGAATCATTGGCGCTAAGGACCATGCCTCCATCCAGATGAACGTCGCTGAGGTGAGCTGAGATGTTTGCACTATTATGTTATTCAGTTATCGTTCAAAGTAGATGGCTGATGAAAGTGCCTTGTTTTGTTGTCTGCAGGTTGACAAAGTCACTGGCAGGTTTAACGGACAGTTCAAGACCTACGCCATCTGTGGAGCCATCCGTAGAATGGTATGATCCCCCTTTTTGTAAACCATTGTGAACATAGACATAAACGATGCTTTACTAAAGTAGTCACTCACATGTCCGAGAAAATTATGTGTTTCTTGGACGTATTCAAATCAATTCTGTCCTACTTTTATAATGCTTCAAATGAAAGATACTGATTTTATATGTACTATGTACTAGGTTTGTACTCCAGACTAGCAACAAAGATGTAACAATAGTTTTTACAGCATTGGGTCTCCAAATAAATTGCTCAAATATACCAATTTGCATGCTTTTATCAGTGGCAGCTGTCTTGTTTGTGTTTACAAGATAAGTCTGTTGGTCAGTTAGCTTGCTAGTTTAAGCAGGGTTTGTGCAGGTTACTAAAAAGTGTAAAATCCATGAATCTGGATTTTAGACCTCAAAGTCTTTAAATGTCTTAAAACATCTTCATTTTTCATTTTGTTATCATCAAGTTGAGGTTACTTGAGTGATGTCGGATTAACTTCAGTATCTTTCAGAGTGTGGTTAGGTGGCAGAGTTTGTATTGGTGGCCTACCGCTAATTGTGTGATGGTTCTATTATTTAGTTCTCACAGCTCATCGGTATTAAACTGTGTACAGTTTTCCATGTTGATAGTGAACTGGCTCATCCCTTTGCATCTTGAACAGAACGAGAAATACTGTCATTGTAACACAAGACTAATCCTGGCTATTTTGGTCGCATCTGAAGACTTACAATATCCACCTATAATAGATTTTACGTAAATATAAGTGACTCGCTGACACGCTGCAAGTCTTTCATTGAAATGGGAAGGTATTTTCAACATATACGTTTGCATATTTTTTTTCCATTCTTTAACATTTCTACTGAAGGTAGGTACTCTAAATTCATAGTATAGTCTTTGGGTTATAGCTTACCATTAATATTACCCAGCAAAATAGGTGTATTATCATAGGTTGATGGTTTTAAAAGAACTGTAACCTCTGTCCTTAGTCAATGTAGTTGATTTGACATACTGTACACCTGATTATAATTTAATCCTTCAACTTCAAACCCAATCTAAAAGATGATAAAATTGAAAATATGCCTGGGGTGGATTGATTTTGTATGGTGAGCATCAGGTGTATAATAGCAATGGGTGAGCTGTTTCAGACTAGGTTCCCTGATTCTGAAATTGCTTAGACCTTTAAGAATGTAGCCTCATTCTTATTTACACACACTTGCATACATGCAGTGCTGTGTACAAGCATGCTCCTTTGAATGTGAATTCTTTGCCAGTATAGATATAAAATAAGTCTTAAATTGCAGAAAGGGGGATTTGTCTTGAATTTGAACCTTCAGAAACCCTGTTTCAGCCAAACTTTAAATGTTATTGTAAAACATTATTTTGAGGTTCTATTGTCATGTTGTCGAGTGTCTGAGTGAATTATTTGGACTGTTTTGTTTTACAGTTTCTGTCCTTGGTATGCCATGTATGTCATGGATTTATGAGCTTCTAATTGCAAACCGAAATAAATGGTTTCAGATTTTCATGTCAACTTTTTCCTTGCAGGGTGAGGCAGATGACTCCATTCTGAGGCTGGCAAAGGAGGATGGCGTGGTATCAAAGTAAGTCATTTCCTGTCTTCAAAGGGTCCTACAGAATCCCTAGAACACTGCAGAGACTTCTTTCAGCTTATGTCCCTCTTTGGGTTGTGTACCAATCTGGGTGCACACAAAAAAGAAAGGCTCTTTATTTTACCCCTATGGGTAAAGTAGGACACCATCACTTGTGTCTATCTGTAGTAGGTAACATAGTGAAGATAAACCCACCATAAGTTAGCTGTGTATTGATGAGAAAAATGAGTCTGCCTATCTCAGTCCATCTGCGGGACTGGTGTAGTGAATTGGGTGGTTATGATGGGGTTGTGAAATTAGCACTTCTCTTATTTTTTATAAATCAGGAGCATCACTCCTATT
The DNA here is from genome assembly GCF_963457725.1 of Sprattus sprattus. NCBI lineage: Eukaryota > Metazoa > Chordata > Actinopteri > Clupeiformes > Clupeidae > Sprattus > Sprattus sprattus. The sequence continues at coordinate 15,857,512 of NC_137914.1, forward strand.
GAGAGTGTAATATGCAGTAAACATCATATAGAGTCTCTTCGTCTCAGGCAGTAGCACACTTGCAGTCAATCAAAGGCAGCATGTTGGTGAAGGTGTAATTCTCATGTTGAATGCATGGGGAATTACTTCAATTGATCTCATGTAAGGGCACCGGCCACACCCTAACACACTCTGATTTCTTTTTACAGGACCATCTAAGTGAGGAAGTGAATTCTTGGAGTTTCTTTGTAAAATAAAAAAAAGAAATGTGAAATTGCTGTGTGGTCTTTTATTTCAGCACGTGTCTTGAGAAACTATGATTTAACTTTTCAGACATAAGAGTTCAATGCCAGGTTATTTAAGACTGCTGTTGACTTCAACCCAAAATTTGTTACGGTCACATCTGAGCGCATTGTTGACACAGACCTTCAAACTTGCATGTTGACCCATCAAAAAACTGCATGCATGTGTTCAGTTTCACCAATTTCCCCTTTTTTTGGCTGTTAGCCTTAAGTTCCAAAGTAATCCAAAAAGAGTGTTAAGCCAGGATTGGCAGAGTGGCTATTCCATTTTTATTTGCTAGTATAATGAGCTTTACACCGGTGCAGAGCCTACGAAAAATGACCTATTACATCTGATATATTTGTTAGCACCCATCAAAAGCAGGGCCAGATTTGTCTCTTGGAATTGGGAAGCATGATCATCAGACCATTCTTTCTCCATCAGATCATTAGGGAACGATGTAGGCTGACCAAGAATTTCTGTTATTGTCCTAATACAATTAAGCTGTGGTACTGTAAGATCATGTGTTAAAACTGGTAGAGAAGACTACTCAAGCCATGCAAAAACGATTAGCATAATTATCACTAAAGAAATACTGAGACAACCAATAAAGTAAACTTGAGGTTCCCAGTGTCACAGAGCCTTTGTTCTGGGGAAGTGAAAAATTCTCCACCTTTATTTGTTGAAAGATAAATCATTTACCTTTTTATAGTAAACTGTCTCTCATCTGGCACTGCCTTTTCTGACACTACCATAGCACACTGTAATAATGCTACCCTTACTGCACAGAATCTGCCTTTATTTTATGTTAAACCTTTATGTATGTCTGGTTTGTTTGTCAGAATGATGAATTACATTTTCACCAGTGGAATCTTCTAGTTTTCTCCTACATGGGTGTGAATTGTAATCTGGCTCCCTAAAGATGGTCAAGAGTTGTTTTTCTAGCAAGTTGCAAGTGAAAAACACTTCCAGCAGGATCAGTGGGCTCTGGTTCTTTTAATGCTGTCTACGTCGGTCATTCAGGAACTTTGCACTATCGAGCATAAAGCATATTCAGTTCTCGAGATGTCTTGATTTCCCTTAACCAGCGAGTGGCGGTATTGATCCAAATATCACTAAGCCTAATCAACATAACCTGTGAAGTCTATTAAAGTTCACAAATGGTAATATTTCAAGTCATGTATTCTGGCATGACTTCATTTTATGGAATGGGACTTCAGAGCATGCAAACTGTCATTATGTCTCCCCCTGAAACAGCTGTTTTCAACTGTTTCCCATGGAATGAGCTTGTAGTTAGCCATTGGTTTGATGACAGGCTGAATAGGTGCTGTGGAGTGCCTTAGCTTAACCTTTTGTGGTGTATGTTCAAACTGTGAGACAAACTTTGGAAAGGAACTTCTTGTGATTTTTTATTTTTTTTGTCTATGAAACCTTTGAGAATTTGGGGGCATGTCATACTATAATTTCAAATTAGCGATAAGAACAATATATTGGTTACAAACTTTGGTTTATATAACCATTGTTTATATGAAAATATAGAATTTGACATATGATTAAAAGTCTTTTTGTGAAACGTCCTGTTCCAGCTACGGACCTCTGTTTTGGTCTCACCAGCTCTCTTGGCCAAAAAAATCCAACCAACACTTTAAGGCTTTTGCCTCTTAATTACAGTTAGTCCTCAGTTGTCATCTTCATTTCTCTTCCCCTCTCTCCACAGAGGTTAAAGACTGTCTGTTACTACGTCATTAAAGGAGCACTGTCTTTTGGAAGCTAAGATTAGAGCTCTGGTGTCAAGCCCTGAGCCCTGACCAAACAACCTCCTAAGAGCTCTGAACAGGTTCACATGCCACACAGATGTGACTGACCACCAGGACTGCCTGGAGTTCACCACGGCCACATTTCAGGTGTGGTGGTTAAAAAAAAAAAACCTTCAACTCCCAATTTACCCCCAAAGTGCCTGTTACAGTGTGGGAATCCAGATAGTCAGGACGCTCATGACTGTCCTTTGGCCATATCCTGAGTACCCAGATAAGAGGCTGCAGACTCGAACAAAACACACAGCGACGGTGGTGGTGTGGTCCCGTTAGTGTGTAGCAATATGAAAAACCCTGCCCAAGATAAGCTTCCCGTCAGAAGTCTTGTCTCTAGTGGTGGTGGCAGCCTGTTCTGTGGACGATCACCCGTCCTGTCAGATGTGGTTTGACCCCCTGCTGTGCCCCCTCTGTCTTCCCTGCCCTCCTTTTGACAGCTGCTAATCCTGTGTTGACGTTGGGAATGACTGGGATCCCACCCGGCCTCTCTCAAGCACTAGGGGTTTACGGCCTCCTCATATGCCTGTGCATATGCTGCTCTCCGCTAGGCCCAGGTGATGCTCACTAAGCGAGAGGCTTTCTTTTAGATAAGACTGAGCCATTCGTGAAGTGAAACTGTATGGAGCCTCGTCCATAGCATTCTGTGTTTAAAAACTAAGAAGGATAAAATTATGTTGATGGATGATGAGTCAAAGGAGTCAAGTGAATTTCTAAGAGCCAAGCTTACCAAATTTTTATGTGAATCATCCATCTTTAACATGTTATTGTGGCATTCAAATGTCCTGAACACAGAGCCTTCATTTAACCTCACAACATGCAACAAGCCTCACATCACAAATACTTGAAGCAAGGGCGTAGGTTTGTTTTCAGCTTTGGTAGGGACACCGCCCCCCCATATAAAAATGTTTTATTATATGGTTTTATTATATGGTTAAATATTAACATTTGTGTACTAACTTATAGAACTTTGAACTGATTTAAACATAATACGAATAATGAAACCTTGGTTCAAATACAGAAACAGTATTCTGCACTGAAAATAAATAATAATAAATTAATGAATAAGAAACGTTCTCCACATCATTCTTTTTGTTGTCCTTTTTTTTGGATATCCCAAACATATGTATGGACATCCCAATTGATAGCACCTTTTTACTCCCTACAAGTATAACATTTATTCTCAAAATAGCCAGTGTGAATGATATCATTCATGGGTAACATTGAACAGAGCTGGCGATCTGCTTTTACGTGCTGAGAACGTGAGCCTTTTTAACCAATAAAATGGCAGCATCTTGTCTCGCAGGCTCAAGGGCGCATTGGAAAACATGGAAAAGTATTTTTTTTTCACTCTTCTGGGCGACGAACATAGTATAGATAATAATACGAATGAGTTTGCAAAGATATTGCACAAAATATTTTTTTCTGACAGGCAATTCTAATTAACAAAATATTGGTGGGGCCAATTGTGTTTCCCAAACTTTGGTCGTGACTAGTCCCTATGGACCAAATGCAAACCTACGCCCTTGACTTGTAGTACTGTGCACACACTCCATGGTACCTGCTGACCGCAATGGGAGAGAGAAGATTGCCAATCCTATTTTCTGAAGCACAGCAATGACGCAGGTGGCTGGAGGGGAACAGGCCCCCCGCCTGGCCTCTGGTGCTTCTGGCCCCTGCCGGAGCACATTCATTCACAGGGGGAGACGAGTGCCTTAACTCGAACAGAGAGAAGCCAGAGGGGTGTTTTTTGTGCACAGCAGAACACTTTGTGCCCCCAACAAAAGAGCCCCTTCGCCCTCTCACAGATTCAAGAGGGCCACCACCGGGAGAAGTACCGCTCATTCAAAAGCACCTTTTTTACTCTTGATATTTTTTCAGCTTAAGGTGGAATGGAGGGAGAGATGGAGACGATAACAGAGCAGGCTTTTATCCGATTCCCTAGCCGCACCCCGAGTACCTTAAATACGGTTGATTCGAGACGATAACTGCTCCCTTCATGTATTAAACAGAACAAATGATTCAATAATCTGTCATATATGGTAGTTTTCAGAGTGGTCAGCGAGTGTGACGTGTTCTTTGTTAGAAATCTACTCTGTTCATAACCCCTCAAAAAATAGTTTTCCTTCAGTATCTTTAGCTTGTTGCTCCACCGCACACTCTCACTCACTGTGTCCTCCCCTCATTTGTGAGCCATGTTGCGTACATCCCCTCTTATCAGCCCCTGTGCCTTTGTGCCCTTTCAGGAGCACTGGGCTTCAAAGCAGGTAAGCTCCACAACAGAGAGACGCTGCTGAAGAGTGGTGGAGGAGGAGGAGGTGGGACAAAATAACTGGAATTGGGTGACTGGCTTGTGGAACCGCATAGCGTGTAGGTACCTGCTATCCTCATCAGACAGACATCAAAGGGTGTCGAAGTAGCTTCCTCTCTCCCCACAGTCTGCCCTTCATTCACACACACACACACACACACACACACACACACACACACACACACACACACACACACACACACACACACACACACACACACACACACACATATACACTCACACACACACACACACACACATACACACACACACACACACACACACACACTCAAACACACACACAATGCCACTTCAAGGAAAGGTCCCAGAATGCAATTGAATTCTGTAGGTTATTATCTGATTTGGAGGATGTGGGAGAACTGTGGTCTAAACAAGAGATTATGTTTTAGGGGATTGAGGCCAGTCAGCCTTAAATATGCACTGTGCTGTGAACTTTTGAATTTTGTATTTATGATTGTATCTGATCAAGATACATTCAGAGTAGGGGATTCCACTGGCAGTCTGGTGGAGACAGACACCGTTCTTTAGTTTTGGCAGACACACTGTCACCCGCAGGACCGTCGGGTCCTCATCCTCATATTGGGATTTCATCTTCTCCTTCAGCAACTTTTCATTAAATATATTTGATTTCACTCATGTTCAGGTTAATCATGTCAACATTAATATCATCAGGAACAGGAACGTACAGGAACACAGAGAGGCTGAAAAACATTTAAATGAAATTTAATTAAATGAATATGTTTACTTCACATGCAATACATTTCCACCATCTGTGCTGTTTTTTTTAAGTCTATGCTGTCAGCAGTTTTTGTGGTCTGGCCAGTAATTAATTCTGCAATTTGCATGTAATGATAGCAGCCTTGTGCATCAGCCTTAAGTGAGAGGTGTTGAGGTACACGGGGGGGGTTACATCATCTTCATATGTGTGTACAATAAGCAGAGTGACAGATGCAGCAGGTGTTGCTGTGTGACGAGGGTCGTTTCTGCCTGCAGTGAAGCAGAGCCTACAACAGGCACATCATATGTTCACCATCTAATACTCAGCTGCTTATCACTCTTCTCCTGCCACTCGGTGGATGTTTGAGCCAGGTCTGTCTGTTACACAGAAACACACTTTTATTAACTCTTTCCCTCACTCTACCTCCTTGCTATATAGCAGGGGTATGGGGTATGAACAGCTAGCTGCATGGGTAATTTAACCTGTTGTCTCAGTTGCCACTCTGCCACTTGAAGTCTGTGTGGCAGTCATAGTATGCTGCTTGCCTGCTCATGCTCTGAGGTATGCGTGTGCTCAGGTCCTGAAATCTGTGACTTAAATTAGTTTGAGACACAACAAGGATGGCTTTAGAGCGTTTGTTATCACATCATCTTTCTGTGATGGTTGATCTACAAAGGCTGGTTTGTATATAAAAACAAGGATGGATTGCATTTTATCTTTGTGGTTCCACAATGCACTATCCTTCAACAGTACTCCTTTTAAGTGTGTAATGTGCATGTTTGAATCAGACTGCCTCTGTAGCTGTGTGTATAGAATGCATGGCAGCCAGAATTATATTCAGTAATTTTATATGCCTTGAGACAGGAGTTTTATTGATGCCTGAAGCACTCCCAGCTTAGCATATAGCAAATTGCTGTGAACCAGAGTGATTCAGTGTGTACAAGTGTGTTTTTAATTGTGTGTGTGTGGGTGGGTGTGCGTGTGTTACGCGTAGCATTGAACAATGAGGTTTAGTCATACATCCACCAAAGGACTGAAGCAGAGAGCAATTGGTGGGGTGTTACCAAGACAACTGGTGGTTCATTCTTAATTTCCAAAGGAGCTCCTTGGTGACCAGGAAGTGACTTTGGCCTGAAACTCAGTGAAGTAGATTAATTGAGTGACACGGGCAGTGTGGAGCTCGCCCCTCATTCACATGGCCCTTCTCAGAGTTTACTCACCAACCTTTGAAGTAGATTGTGACAGGCACACACTGCACCTCCCTGATCTTCCTTAGAACGAGACCTGCCACAGCCCCCTTTTCAAAAAGGCCTCCCTCCATCTCCTCTCCCGGTGTCCCGGGAAGGAATTTTTTCTTGTTTATCAGTAAATGAGACCTTTGTTGCGTTAGCAGCTCCACTTGAGACTTCCTTAAATCACACAGATCGCTCACCCCATGTCAGTTTGCTGTGACACTCCGCAGAGAGCAAGGGTCAAAGGTTGACACATGTATGGCAGACGGCGGAAGAGTAAACCCTCACCCTCATGTGTGTGAGTGTGTGTGTGTGTGTGTGTGTGTGTGTGTGTGTGTGTGTGTGTGTGTGTGTGTGTGTGTGTGTGTGTGTGTGTGTGTGTGTGTGTGTGTGTGTGTGTGTGTGTGTGTGTGTGTGTGGTTGTCTCCATGTTGTATTTGGGTGCCTGTGTTGTGCTGTTGTCGGGCCCACAGCAAGTGCCTTGTGGTGAATTTGCATCTGGCACCCACTCGGGCTGAAACACAAGTTTTGCATCAAACGGCGTCAGAGGAGATCATGATGGATGCTTCTCTTTCTCTAGATGTCGTAGGTGATCCTGTGCCACTACCTTGTGTGTGTTAGGCGATTTAATGTACTGGACACCAGTGCTGTGGTCCAGGTGGACAATAGGACATGAGCAGAAAACATCTGCACTATTTACCCTTCCCTTGCTCTCTCTCTTTCTCTCTCTCTCTCTCTCTCTCTCTCTCTCTCTTGCTTGCTCACTCTCTTCATCTCTCTCTCACACACACACACACACTCACTTTGTTCTCTGGAGCAGTGCCATGTAATTAAGCCTCAGGTGCTGCAGACTGGAAAATGAAAGCTTGTGTCTGCAGAGAGAGGAGCACTACACAAGACTGTCCCCGTGCCAACAGGATGGAGACCGGAGTGGGATTATGTTCCTTTACCAAACTACAAAAACAAGTGTTGGTACAGTAATCTGCATGGTCAGAGCTATGAACATACAACGCTCTACAGGGTCTTTTCCCCGTTAGTTGTTCCCGCCTTTGCTTTGGTTGATGATTAGCCCATATTTTATAGGCTTGTACTACCATTGCCCAGTGCTAGTATGTGTTTCTGGTGATACATGTATTTGCTTGATTATGCAAATCATAGTGAACCATTAAAATAATTGGTTGATGATGGACATAATGGACAGTGACAAGTAACAACACAAAAACATGATTACAGAACAATTCAGTGGCCACAAAGATTATTAAACCAAGATGATGTGTTCTTATTCAGGACTGAATTGGCCCTTAACCAGCCCATGGGAAATGGGAGGGGAGGGTCCCATGGGACAAAGGCGGTGGCGTTTTGATCAGGTTAAACACAGGCTTGTGTGCTTTCCCTGTGTGACTAAAACACACACACACAAAGAGACACTTACCGTTGTGTATTTGTCATCTACTCTTTGCCCGCCTTGTGTACATTTACAACATTTTTCACAGTTTGAATAAACATCCATTATCATTTTTGTGACTGTCAGGGTTGTGTCTGGTAGGAGCAAAAAGATTGTGCTGACTCTGTTAGATAGGGTGGGCACACTAGAAGATGGCTTCCCCTGTCTTGGAGAGCAGACTCTCTTAGCAAGCTGAGAGATAGGTAGTACAAAGGCCTCTCAAGAACAGTTTTGGGTTGTTTTTGGATATTCACCAAAAAGTGATATCAAGTTCTTTTTCCACAGACTGATACAGATTGTGCCGCAGTATTTTTAGGACAAAAAGGAAGGAAAGTGGTTTCTAAGATACCCACAATGAATTTCCTGCAGAGATTGACAGTTAATTTGCCTTGTGAAGATAAGACAGTGCCTGAAGTATCAAGTAATCAAGGTCACCTCACATTTTAAAACCGCGAATATAATTTTTTTCAAGTCAGAAACATGGATATACTATGGATATTTTTCACGTCAGAAACATGGATATATGGACATTGTCGCATGTCGTGAAGGATTTCTGTCTTAGTACATATTCAGCGAGAACCTGGTTGTTATGCTTTGGCTTGGGTTTCAAGAAAGGGGATAGGTGAGGAAAGGGGAGGGTTTGGAACGACACATCTCAGTAACTTTAGGCCGCTTGGCGCAATACGCAGTGGTGCGTTCGTGCTGAACTACGCAGCACACAGTGCGAGAGGGAGCTCGAGCGCAGGTTTGTTGCTCATTGAAGCGCGAAGAGCCGACAGCGCTGCAACGCTGTCTACCCCTGTGTGCACAGGGAGTAAAATTTCAGGGAAAACATTACAAAACCCAGACCAAAAGGGTCTCTTTTGGAGATAGTGTAGACATTATTTCGCATGGCACTTAAAAACAACAGGACTTCGTATCTCACGGATGCTTTAAATCGGCATATTATTCTTCGGTGTGAATAGTTAACATAACAAAATAGACCTAACGCGCAGGTGAAGATGGCGAGGGCACTGCCAGGGGTGACCGGACTCCCAACTTTTAGAAAAACGCGACATTCGGTATTGTTAGTATTATCATTTATTTGCGGCTTATCGGCTCAGGAGTTTCCTCTCAACGGAGCACACGGGTTCAGTTTGCACCCACCTTACTTCAATTTAGCAGAGGGGACAAAAATCACGGCTTCAGCGACCTGCGGAGAGGACGAGAACGGAAGACCGATCCAGGACCTATACTGCAAACTAGTCGGTGGACCAGTGTCTGGTGACCCCAGTCAAACTATACAGGTAAAGCCAAACTCATGCCATGACACTCTTATATGTTCGTCAGTGGACATTACAGTTACGCTAAACTAGACGTATTATGACTCCGTGTGCATTTTGAACTGTGGTTTGACGCTTCATGATGTCTAGTTATAGAAATCTGAACATAAAATTGGACTTTTAGCCTTTTAAATGGACAAAGGACAAGCGGAATGTCACTCAGTGGATGTGTCAGTCGTGTGGCCAAATTAACTTTTCTCAAAATACACATTTATGTCTAGTCAACTTTTAGAAATGTTTCTGGTTGCACACAATGGCTGCTGTAGTTGAGGGAAACAACTCGATGAAGAGCGTAATTATTTTTATACAGTGGGGTCACCTGTTCCTCCCCAGTTCAACTTAGCGTTTTTAGAAAGACGCATGAAACCTCTGCCAGATGGTTCCCACGGGGCACGGACAGTGCATGTTGGCAAGTCGGTGAAATGTGCAAACATTGTAAACTGTAAAATGCAGCCCCCTGCAGAACTTTTTTGCAAGGATTTCCCAGTGGAATTCCTGGTATTCCTGAGGGCTTGAGTGAGCGTGGAGGGAGCGACCGCGACAGCGGTCATCTGCGGGAGTCATGGGCCGAAACATCAAAAGATTATGCTAATAAGTAGAGACCTGCTCTGTTCTACAATGCACCCCTGCAGCTGTGTTCTCACGAACCCGAAAACTCATTTCGGTCAGCCTTAGGGGTTCATAAAAAAGAAATTGTGAGAGAGCAATCCGACAGCTTTAGCACTGAACAGAAGAGAATTATGCATCAGTGAATAAATCAATAAAATGTCATCTGAACTAGTTGTGACAGGTGATTTTGAATTACTTTGAAATTTATAGGACTTGATTACGTGCAACAAATGGTTAACTTAATCGTCTATCTTCACTTCGAATGAACTTAACCACGACGGGTAGCCTATCTGAGAACGTGGTTGTCATGAAAAGCTTGCAGGGTTAATGCTGGATAGGACACAGAACACACTTCAGCCACACCCCTTCTGGTATTCATGCAGTATGTGAGCTAGCAGTATATGTACTATTTTTTAATTATTCTTCATCATGACAGAATCCAAAGTAAATTCCATGTTCAGTATACATTCATTTTAATAAGCCATTACCACAAAATTAGATAATTAATCCTTACTATTGTGATGACACGTGCAGATGAAAGAAAAGCACAATTAACACATCTTCATCATGTTTTAAATGGAATTAGTGATGTTCATCTCAAGTGACATCTCAAGTGAGTGTCTCTGTCTTCTCATGTAGTTTCACCTAAAACCTTAACCCACACATTTTTATCAGGTTGTTTCCAGTATTTTACTATCTCCCTCTTCAAATCAAATTTCTGCGATTACCTTGAAGCAAATGGTTCGCTTCAGGCTGAAAAGGTTGAAACAGGGATTACTCCCTGTCATTTTAAAAGAGATGCAGTGCTCCTTCTCAAGGTTCTTGAAGTGCTTCCTGTTCATAAACACATCCTTTAAAGGGTGTTTTTCAGTCAGTTTCAAGTCAAAGAGAGAGAGACAGAGAGAGAGAGAGAAAGAGAAAGAGTGCCAGTCACCCTTGAACTCTGTGACACAAGAAGAGATTAGGTTTCTCATTCAGCCCTTTCAGAGTGGTTACACTGCACTTTGATGAATTGGAGCTGTTAACTATAAGAAAAAAAGATAAAAACACCCAGTGTCAATGACATATTTTACTTAACCTGTTTTACTTGAATTATAGAGTACTGTCTTAACTCCACATACATTTTGGGCTTTGGGGTACATAAATGAGAATATAAGAGGCATGCGGAAGATTCTTCTTTTCATGGTTTTTAATCAAGTAATTTGCACTGCTACGTTACTTTTCAGAGCAGTTCACTAAATTATAAACCTTTAGTACATTCAAACAATGCCTTTGTGCTCTATATAAGGCCCTATCTGTCATATCAACATATTGAAACGTGATGTGTATCTTTATTAGATATTCTTTAAATGCACCCATTGTTATGATTGGGGTGATAAATGTTTTTTCAACGGTATGTCATTTGTGTCCCAGGGCCAGTACTGTGATATCTGCAGCGCGGGCGAAAGTGACCGAGCTCACCCCATCACCAATGCCATTGATGGGACTGAGCGCTGGTGGCAGAGCCCCCCATTGTCCCGCAGCGTGGAGTACAACGAGGTCAACGTCACCTTGGACCTGGGGCAGGTAGGCTTGTGTTTCACACACCCTCATCTTATTCTTCCTTACCACACTCTTCTCTCCGCAATATTCCTCTTTATTTCACTCTCTTATATTGTCTCTCCTATGACTCCTCTCTGCCACCTCTCTGCACAGTATCCCCTCTAACCTGTGAACTACTTCACACTTTTTTTATTTTTTTTTAAAGGGGTGTCTTAGCCTGACGATGTCATATTAATAATTCTAGTCAGAATATGAGTCTGATGCTGAGCCATTGGGCTGTGATTATGGGGCGTGTTTCAACGAACCAAGAAAAAAAATGCCTTTTCGCTCAATTGAATACCTACAACTAATCAGAGCAACATAGTATGACCATCTGATACATTAAAACTTTTACCGGATCCCGTAAGAAGGATGACGAAAACATATTTTCGATCGACAAATGCCTTGATCGCGTTTCTCTGTTCCTCTTTCAAAATGAATGCGCTATCAATATCTGTGAGATATGCCTGCTCACTTACTTATTAGCAGCAAGGCTATAGCTAGCTACCATTTGTTTCAATGTTTGTTTTTGTCTACGCATTAGTATAACCTATCAATAATGGTCTAGAGTGCTTCAGTTAAGACCTACAATCCTCGGCAACATTCGTGTTGCACATACACAACTAACCGAGTCAATGTAGACATAAAAAAGTCGTGTAGATAGCTTAAATCATATAAAATATGTCCCACTAAGCTCCCAAAACGGCGCCATCTTTGTTCGATGTATATTCTATCTATCTAATCAACTCAAGCGTTGGTTGGTCATCGGTTGGTTGGTCATCTGTCCATCATCGCCCTTACAATTTGATTGGTCAGATCACTTTTCCGAGACGTTGAATCTCTCCCAACTAGCTCAAGTCCAGACTGAATCTCCCAGACCAAAAATTTTCAGGCTGGTATCCAGGCTAGGGGTGTCTCTTTCATTCTTTTAATTGTATGCCCTCGTTATATCTGTCTTACATCTGCTTCCCCCGACACACACACAGGTACACATGCCTTTCTGTCATCACGCGAACATGTAATAACGTACAGCAGGCTCTCTTATCTGATGTCTGAGACAATGTCCTTTTCTTTGGCATATTTGCTTCAGGTAACTGCACATTTACACACAAGCCTGCCTTTTATTCAATCCTCAGACAAACTTTTACACAGGTTCTGTTTTTTGGAATGGTACTCTGCGCATTTTTCATTGAGACCATTTATGAATGAGCTCTGCGGACTCTTAAGGTTAAGTTTAAGGTGATAGAGGACATTCTCACCATTACATCTGCTTGTTTTTCCTCCTGACTTCTCCCCACTCCTCCTGTTCTCCCAGCCCTTACCTGTACCTCTGCCTCTCCTTTGTAAACACTAAGCTCTCTGGCATATAGGATTGCACAGCTCTACTGCTGCAGAAGCCAAGAGTAAATACAGCCATTTGTTGAGTGGAAAGATGAGAGAGAGAGAGAGAGAGAGATAGATAAAGAGAGAGAGGGAGAGAGAGAGCGATAGAACAAACATGAAGGGATGGGGTGAGGCAAAAGAGTGGTGGGAGAGATTGGCTTTGTGTGACACTCAGCGATTTACCTTGAACAAAAGGCAGTTTCCTAGTGACAGGCTGTGCGCAGGCGGGTTTGTACGTTAGAGACTGGGAGAAAGTTGGCCCTCAGGGCCCAAAAATGATTTGATATCAGCTCTTGTGTAACTACGTGAAAAAATAGTGGCAGTTCAACTGTGGTCCAGTTAGCACACTGTACAAGGTAGTTGGTGCAGGTGTTTATTTGAGACTTTTGTTTAATGTAACAGTTACACAGTCAAATTGATAAACAGTTATTCCCATACTTTGAAATAAAATGTATATCATGGTAAATTGCACCTTAGATTGCACAGTCCCTAATCTCCAGTAGTATTGTTGGATGCAGCGGTATGTGTTTCCACTCTCCCCCATAGCGTCCCTCCCATGATCCCAAACTAATCTCTCTCTCTCTCTCTCTCTCTCCTTCTCTCTGTCACTCACCCTCCCTCTCTCTTTCTCTCTCGCTCTCTCCCTGTCATTTCTGAATGGAGGCACAGAGCTGTGACTGCCTTTGTGCTGTTCTCTTTTTTTTTATAAGCGTACTGTTTTCCTTGTGTCAGTAAAACCTACTTGTTAAAAACAAATGCTAGGGATATTATGGAGTCCTTTAGTAGAAGAGAACAGGAGGGATACTCTTCCTTTAGGTTCCCCTCTTTTCAGTAGTCACTCAGACAGGAATGCAGGTGGGCTTGGCGATCTGTGTGTGTGTG
>NC_137914.1:15873583-16016083 GCF_963457725.1 Sprattus sprattus
CTGTAAAAGCCCTCTTCTCCTATTTCAACCGGAAATATCCTGTCTAAAGCTGGTTCAATCTTTTTACGATCGATTGGAAGTTTCTCTGTCCTCTTGTCATTGAAAAAAAGAGAAAATCAATGAATGATCTCATGGCCAAATGGATATATCCAGCTCATTTTCCTTTCTCCAGCAGTATCTTATATCAGTCTTCGATCTGTTCTCTGTGGCCACAGATGGCCTATTCAAACTCTAGTGTCCGAAAGGGCCGGATTTTTTTTCAATGAATTGTCCCAGGACCACCATAGACCAACGTTAACGGGTTAAATATCTTAACAGGCCACAGCATTGTGTCATGGTTATGCTTAGTTATGGAATTGGGATGAGGGAAAGATTGACAGACATGCTTGGATGATTACAGTCCTCCATAGTTGCCATACTGTCTCAGGTATGGGGCGCCCCGTGTGTGGCCCGCATACCTATGAGGACAATGTTCCCATTGTATGCTTGTGTATGCTTCCTTAGATACCCTCCCTCCATATCCTCCTGGAAAAAAATGGGATAGGAGCTGTCAGTCACTCCGAGAGTGTTTTTGCTTTTCCATCTTTATGTCTCCGTAGTGATGTTTTACCATCCCTCCACCGCACCCCCTCTCTGTTCCTTTATGTCTCCGTAGTGATGTTTTACCATCCCTTCACTGCGCCCCCCTCTCTGTTCCTCTGTCTTTCTTGCTCTCTCTCTCTTTCTGGGTCTCTCATTTTGCGATGTGCAGTCGGTCAGTCCTTAATATCTGAACGGTTCCGTGACTCAGGCATTTCTCTCTCAGAACTTCTTGTCAGTAGCCTCTCTAATTCATACACACACACACACACACACACACGCACGCACGCGCACACACACACACACACACACACACACACACACACACACACACACACACACACACACACGTGCGATTACACACCCTGGTACCAAATTACACACTTCACACTACACACTGCTCACACACTTACACCCCCTCTGTTCTTTTTTGTCTCTTTCACAGTGTCTACTGAGCAGGAAAATGGGGCCTATTAGTGGGAAAGCACTGGAGAGAGGGAGAGAGAGATACAAGAAGAGAGTGAAAGAGTGCAGGAAAGAGTGTGTGTCAGAAAAGGGGGGGGGGCATATCAAATGGAGGGAGAGAGAGAGAGAGAGAGACAGAGAGAGGATGGCTGTCCACATTGACCTTAATAGGAAAGGTGCACTCATGGAGGCACAGAGGGAAATCTCCAACACTAAACAGAGAGGGGTCCTGGGGAATTACAAAGGGACAGGATAGGGATTTCTCACAGTCACAGATCAGTAATGGACAAAAATATAACTGGCCAGTATCGGTGGAAAGAATATTTTAAGTTTGAGAATATAGGAAATGTATTGCACTGCCGTATGCCACAATCTGTAGTTCCTTGCAGTTATCCTCTTGTGTTAAAAGACACACACACACACACACACACACACACACACACACACACACACACACACACACACACACACACACACACACACACACACACACACACACACACACATACGCTCCACTCTTTTATGTGGCTGTGGCAGGTCGGTAGATCAGTCATGTTGTGTGTTGACTGCTCTGGTCTCACTCTCCTGCTGTCCCTTGTGAGGGACCCCATTTAAAACCCAAACACATACATCTGCTCTGAAGGGGCTACTCGCAGCTCAAGTACCGCAGTACCACCATGGGCCTGAGACAGGGGGGTGGGGTGGTGGAGGGAATACCACTGGAGAGGTTTTAAGTGAGGTACCACTCTGTCATTTATTAAGCTATTTCAGGCATTCTTGTGCAGTTCAGTGAGTATACGTGTGCATGTGGAAACATGCGAGGGGCCTCATTTTCTGTGTGTGTGTGTGTGTGTGTGTTTGTGTGTGTGTGTTCAGATGTGTCTGCATGAGTTTGTGTGTCTCAAACAGACCTTTTCAAACCTACAGCACCTTGTGCTTGACACGATCTCGTTGTTGCTTCAGCAGCTGTGTAAACGGGTTGCTGCTGCTTGACATCTACGAGGAGAGTTGCTGCAGTGATTCTGCAGAGTCCTCAACAGCAGCCTCTCATTGTGCGAGGCATTAGAGTGTGTTTCCTGTGCATTAGTCCTGCCGCGAGAATAAATAAAATCTGCAGATTAAGCCACTTCCAGCCCTGGCAACTGGCTTGTCCCGCTGCCAAAGGGGATCCTTGGGGAGAGGGTGTAGACCAAGGGGGATGCAAACTATCGGTCAAGAAAATCTAACGTTACTCCAATTCTATTTTTGTGATATGCACAGTTTCATAAGTAACTTTCAAGCTCATGGCAAACACAAAAGAAATGCCATTTATGCCAAAATAAAAATCTTTTCTGATCTTGTCTGGGTTATGCATTTATCCAACTCTTAAACCAGTGAGTCAGGTTTTTGAAATGTGTGTTGCAGTGATAGTGTTTATGTAGTGTCATTTTACCCATATGTGGTCACTCCGTGCTTAAAGCATCTCTCCTCTGGAGCCCGTCCAGCTGTTCAAATGGGTGAGGTGAGTCTGAAGTGTGAAAGCGGTAGACATCCTGCTTGCTGTTGGGCTCAGTAAACATAAACTCGTCAAGATTTCTTTTGCGTTCTCTGCCAATGCTGTTGATTATAGGCCGTTTAAATGTCTGGCTTTCTCCAATTTCATTGTTGTTTTTCACCGCTGCTGAGGCCATGGTTTTGTCTGACGCCTACCATTTTGTGGTTCGTGTACAATTCTCCAGAATTTCTTGCAAGAACAATTTTTTTACTTCCAAGAACAAACAACAACAAAAGCAATTAGAAAAAAATACCATAACATGAATTCAAGACATGCACATCATATTTTTATAACTCATTGTAAAAACATGTCAGGAAGAATTAGTGTGAGGGTTAGGGTTAAGTTCAGCCAAAAATGTCACACAAGACTTCACTTTACAGGTGCGCACTCACTGACCCTGTACTTTTCCTGTCTCGTCTCCACTCTTCTCTTCTTGTCTCGTGTTCTTTTCACGTTTACCAGGACCCTCTAGTCCAAACCAGATAGCTGCTTCTTCTTCTCTCTGGACTGGCTCTGGCCTTGATCAGGCGCAGAGCTACTGGACATGACAGGTCCAGCTCTACAACAGAATCGGCCGTGCCCTGCTATGGCTCCAGCTGGCGCTGCTGGGGTCGTCTGGAGTTTCTTCCACTCCTCATGCAAATATTAGACCAATACATCAATTTTTTTTTACAATGCAAGAATGCCATGTCCTCTTGAAGGAAACCGTAAAACTGTTTGAACTGTGGGAAGCTCAGGGAAGAGGAGTAGACCAATATAAGAGGCTATGTGTGGGAGCGGAGAGCAGAGGGGAGGGTTCGTTAGCAAATTAAGCCACATAAAGGGAGAGGAGTTGGACATCGTTGCCAGGCTTGCTGGAAACCAGTGGAAAATTACATGGCAAGGGTCATCCTCAAGCAGGAAACTTGGCAGTTGAACTGAATATTCTTCAAGTAAAATACAACTACAATCATTTGGAGATCATTTGTCTGCTCCCATGCTAACAGGCCGATTGGCATTATGAAAGCACTCAAACTGTGTCTGCTGATTGCAGTGAATAGATGTATGAGATGAATAATGAGATTCTCTTCTCATTTCAAAACAAAACAGACATTTGGGAGTTATAATAAAGATAAGTCCCCCTACTTCGGTCATATCTTAGGGAAAGGGGAGCTTGAAGCGAGGGTGTCAGCGCTGAAACTGCACAGAGAATTGGCCTCAGCGCATGTCGAGGCACGCTCCACTGTCTTCTCAAGCGTCTGTCAGATTCTCTCCTCTGTGAGGGTGAGGGGCACCCCCCCAGCCCCCAGCCCCCAGCCCCCAGCCCCTAGAATTGGAAGTTTGCTTTTCCCCTTTGCTCTCTGCTGTGTGTGTGTGTGTGTGTGTGTGTGTGTGTGTGTGTGTGTGTGTGTAAAAGATAATGTGATTGTGAGTGTCTGTGTGTATGTGTGTGCCTTTGCACAAGTGTGTCTGTGTCTGATGCCCTTAAAGCCCTTGTGTGATAAAGGCTAAAACAAAGAGAGGCCCCACTGGTTCTCAGCGACGTGGGCAAACAGGGCCTGTGGTGGCCCTCCTTATCTGGCCATTCTGGGCCTGATAACATTCTCCCTGAGGCGTCAGCTAGGCAGATTACTCTCACAAACCCACAGGCCAAGGCGAGAAGGTGCCGTCGATAGAAACTGCACTCTCAAACAGGGCATGTAAAGACAGAGAGAGTGTGTGTGTGTGTGTGTGTGTGTGTGTGTGTGTGTGTGTGTATGGGGAAGGCTGTTTGGGTCTTGTGAAATGGGCTGTGTAGTGGTTGTTCCACTGTGATTCTGAGTTATTTTTCCGGTGGCACTGACTGACAGGGAAGGCGATGATCTGCTGTGTGTTTAAGGACGACAGAGAGTGTTTGACCTTGTGTTTTTGTAAAGGCCCAGCAGCTGATGGGTAACAGGAACTGGCTGCTAAGGGCCTCTATTTGTCATTTTTGGGAAATGTGCACAACGCTGTTGAGCTCAGTTTGAAGCCCATTCCGGTCATTTTGAAGCCCATTCCGGTTATCACGATGTGATGTTTTTTGAGTACTTTTAGCTAAATCATTCCCTCTCCTAAATGTGTCACCAGTAAAAGTCATGTCAGAAATAGTTTAATGCAAATGTGTTCTGTTCTTTTACAAAGGTTTCTTTCTGTTCATGAAGGACATTTGCTGAAAATAGACCTGAATGGCCACATCCAGTGTCTCATCCACCAGTCCCACCAGCTTACCGCACAATAATGTGACCAAATGTTGCTGGCCAAATGGATTTTGGAAATGTTGAATGTCCCTTTTCAGTATCTTTCCATCCGCCGCCAAGTGGTGACTGTCTTTACTTTTTCACTCTAAATTCCAAATAAATTGTTCCTGTCTGGTAGGCCAACAGGCTCATGGTTGTGGAGATGTGGAAAAAGAGCGGAAAAGGGAAAGAAAGGGAATAGAGGACTGCCCTCGTTAATGCGAGGGTAAATGTTTGTTTTTGCCGGGTCAACACTAGCTGTTGTTTGAGCCTTGCTTCGTCTCCCTCATCCTTTCAATGGCATATTTGGCATTTCTTGGAGGGGGCTGTGAGTTCGAGTGGGGCTCTTCACTTGGGGGGTGGGGGGGGGTGGTGGTAGAGTACAACCACCATTCCTTCGCCCCATGGGGGGTGGAAGCAATCAGTCCCCCCGCTCTCAGGCACTGGGCCCTGGGGGCTATGGCCGGGGCCCCTTACTTGCCCTAGCATGCCCCTGCAAGTCTGGGGAGGTTTGGGGAATACTTGGCTATTGCCCCTGGATGGGTCTCCATTCCCCTTCATCCATGTCTTATCCTGAGCTCCACTGGGTTTTATGGCTTCTACAAAGAAGGGATTTTCCTCTAGTTAATCAGTACATCTTTAGTGAGCCATTAGCTAGCTACATGGGTTCCCGCAAACTCTACTCATCTCTCAGTTACATTCTCACCAGGTGCCGATAGGAAATATTGCAGCGGAGTGTGTTTAAGACTCAAGTGGACCAAGAGCGTGAAACAGAGTCTTTGGCATAAAACAGAGTGAGCGTGAATGAAAACAACTCTAACCCTAACACAGAGTGAATGAAAATATTTGTTGAAAGTAGTAATATTGTATAGAAAAAAAAACTGTGCTTCAGATACACTCAGAGGGTCCCTAAACATTCCCTGAAGATGTGTCCTGTAGACAGATTTGTATGTACAGTGCTTAAACAAGCCAGGGCTGAGAAACCCTAACCCTTGTGACAAGCAGAGCGATCAATCCATCCCTAAGATAAACAGATGAGTTTAGGAAACGCACTGAGAGAGGGGATCAGAGAGAGTAGCATGGCCAATAAATCCAGTCTGCTGTTACTGAAGTCATAAAGAAAACTCCTCACAGGCCCCTAGTCCAGACAGGGGCTCCACAGCACCCATGGTGCAGGTCAAGCGCTTGGGGGCCCCGTCACCATTGGCAACGTTTCATGGGGATGTTTCATTTGCCCGAGGAGCAGGGGTGCTCGGGCCGTGCGTTTGCCATGAACTATAAACTGGAGGAGAGGCAGTTTGGAATGGGTGGGGTGGAGATTTTTTACATTGTTTATGGTTGTCAGGTTGTAGATGGGTTCTTATAGAACCAAAGCTTGAACCCTGTGGTCCAGTTGCTGGGCAACCGGAGGTTAATCATGGTCTATTTTGTACATGCATGGCATCAGCGAGTTGTTAATTCAGTGAACACAGTCGCATTCTCTCTCTCCCTCTCCCTCCCTCTCTCTCCCTCTCCCTCCCTCATTCTCCCTCTCTCTCTAGCTCTCTCTCTCTCCCTCTCCCTCTCTCTCTCCCTCTCCCCCCTCTTTCTCTCTCCCTCTCACTCTCTCTCCCTCTCTCTTACCCACACACAGACACACACACTCACATACTCACTCTCTCACAATCAGGCACTGGCTGAATTAACCTCAGTGAAGTAGTCTATTCATCAACTGTTCAGCCCTCCTGGGACCTAATAAAAGTTGGAGATGCATTGCATTTTACGTAATGAACCACTGCAGACAACCTGCATGGTCATGAGTCTGTGGCTCAGTTCAGCGCACGCTAATGACTTACAGATTGCAGTGCACAGGCCTGCAGTAAATCACTGGATGCTCTGGCTGGCGTGTGTTGTTACACGGTTCCCTGTTCGCAGCAGTTACAATAACTAGAATGTTCAGTAGCACTCACAGATATCTTAATCTGCGTGCAGATCTGTTTAGTGTCCAACTTTAGTGTTAAGTTCCAACTCCCTTCTCTCTCCAGAACTGTTCACACTTTCCTTATTTTCCTTATTTGTTCCAGCTTTGCCACTGTGTCTAATATCTCCCGGCCGATGTAGAACCACAGAGAATGGGACTTAAGTTATTTTTTTTTTACCAGTGGAACTATTAACTATTTTTACCGGTGGAATTTATTTTCAAGCAGTTTGATTGCCCAGTACTTTTTTCAGAATGCTTTGTTATTGCTGTTTAAATGCAAAATAGCATATTGACATGTCACCACACATGCACTAATATCAGGCCTTGGTGAGATTCCAAACATTTCTGAAGAATCACACTGCTCCCTCATGTAGTGCAGTGTCTAATCAACATGTTTCTTTGGGAGGTGTTCACAAAAAAGCCAATCTCTTTAGTTTGTCAAAGTCAAAAATATCAAATCCTTATTCCCGATTGCCAGAGATTGCCTGTCTGAAGTTGTCCTGTATGCAGAACTATTACTATTGATTAGAGAAGTTTTTCCTAAGCAGTCAGCATTATATTAAGGGAAGGCTGTACATGTACAAACAGCCAGCTGTTGTGTTTTCACTATCTTCATAGTGCAATGTACATGGGCACACAGTGAAACAGACCTACGAGAGTGCTTGGTTTGCCTGGCACTATCTCTGACTGAGGTATCCCTGGGCAAATGCGTTCGCCTTTGTACTTGTGTGTTATTATGTGAAAGGTGATTAACTTGTTCAGTGTAGTAGTGCATTAGCATACCATAGCTTCTGGACTTGGTCTCACTCTTAGCGGTGCATAGCTCACATGCTCAGCACTCAGAGGAGAAGACGTGCCTGGCAGTGCCAGGTGTGGATGGTGCGGTGCGAGGATGTGTTGCATTAAGGCGTCAGGTTGTGTTTCAGCAGAGTGTGTTTTCTTGCGACCATGGGAGAGGCTGCGCTGTAACAGGGCAGGCAAGGGTGCTCCCCAACAGCTGGGGGTTTGAACGGGCAGCTCTTGTTTGGGGAGAGACACAAATATGAGGGGATCTTCATGACCTCAAGCGCTGCTGCCTGTCAATGGGATTCTGCACCATGTCTGACTTGCCTCTAGTTATTTCTCTCTCTCTCTCTGTCTCTTACTGACACACATATACTTTTTGCTCTCTTGTTCAATTTCACTCAAGTACTCGGTGGCAACTGTAATAGAGGCCTTTGTCAGTATTTTCTCTTGTGCATATGTCACGTGTGTGTGTGCATGTCTGTGTGTTTGTGTGTGTGTGTGTGTGTGTGTGTCTGTGTATGTGTGTGTGTGTGTGTGTGTAGGCATGCTTGCCAACTGATGTGAGTGATTCAGCCCTGATGTAGGAGAAGCAGCGCCAGGGCGATAAGCCGCTTCAGTACTGCAGCCTGAAGGAAAGCCCCCGGGTCCATTGCCAGCAGTGATTAGTGGCCTCGTTAAGATTCCCCCCCTGTCTTCAGCAGCTGATACTGTCTCCTTGTGGCCTGGCTCAGTTTGTCTTATGAAAGCTCAAGGCCTTTGCAGGAGGCCTGAAAACTCTCGCTTCTCTTTTTCTCTTCTCTTCCCGAATTGTCTCCTTTTTTGTCCACTCTTCTCCTTGCCTCCTCCATTTCCTCCTCTCTCTAGATGACCCTTCTCTTCACCTCACAGCTGTTTTCTTTTCCGTTTTTTCTCAATTTTCCTCTGACCTTGATCCTCTTCTCACATGAAATTCTCCACTCTCTGCTGATCTCCATGCTTCCATTCTCGTCCTCTGCTTCACATCTCAGCCCCTCTCCTACGGTCTGCTCTCCTCTTTTCTGCCCTCCCGTCTTCCATCCCCTCCTCTTTCGTTCCTCCTTTCCCTGTAGTTTACCCCTCGGGGAACAGATGGGAGAGCCACTGGATAAGACGTGCCGGCAGCAAGGATATCTAATTAGTCTGGACAACATCTGGAACACAAAAATGCACCCACAGGATTTTCCCAGAGAATCAGACAAATAAGAACCTGTGTAGGCTGTAAAGTTCCTCTCAAACACGTAATGATATTCGCAACAGTGTTTGGTTCCTCCACTGATAGTTTATCTCCAACCACAATAATTGCTTGCACTGTTCATATTGTGGTGTTTGCATTCTTGTAAGTATTGACAAAAGTGTGGAACTTCAGTGATGGTGATGGAGGGTTCTGGGTACAGGGAGTGGAGGGAAGCAAGCTCATTGGCTGAAGTGGTGTGTTTCGTCAGGGGCAACAGCGAAGGTTAAGCGGGCCTTTGAGTTTCCCCGGTGACGGCTGGTGCGTTCTATAAGAGGGGGCTGTAATTCCGCCTGGAATTCGCAAATCCCCACTCTCAAATCCCATTGCCCCGCACACAGGCATCTGTTTGTGGAGGCCACTCTTTTTAACGGTGACCTGTAATTACACAGTACCTTGTGACAGCGGGACGGCAGGAGTCACCCAAGTAAATGGGAGAGGGGGAGCGGTGGGAAGAGTGGGGGGGGGGAGGGGGAGGAGGAGAGCAGAGCAGGTGTGAACAGACGCCACTGTGGAGGGGAGAGGATAGAAAAGGAGAGGCCCAGGGCCTGGAGGCGGCAGCACTCCCCTCTGCTCTCCTGTCTTCCACGCATACCTCAGCTGCTGCTTCCACCGGCCCCCCCACCTCAAGAGCAGATTACAGCGTCTCAGGAAATGCAGTGCAATTATGGATGTCAGCACAACCTACCCCCTTTTCCCAGGATACCTGAAGACTGATGCGTCTCTTTTTCCATGGCATTCTTAAGAGCGGATGCAATGGTGTCACTGTGAAGGAGCGCTTTAGACAGGAGAGGTGTCCTGCCCTCTGCTTGCTGTATGCAATCACTGTCATTCATACTGTTGGGATGGATGAGGTCATTGCAAATACACTACTTTCAAGAAACTGACAAAACCCACGATTCCAGCTCCACAGTTGGCACCACTAGCCTTGACAGGAGAGCTCAGGTATCTGTGTGGGTGTTTATCATAATGAAACCTACCATGAAAACTCTGTTTTACTTGCAAATATGCGGCAACGCAAATACTTTCAAACTGCGTTGGGATTACCTGTCTCTGTCTCTCCCCCTTCCAATCTGCCGTGTTTTGTCACGGTCACGGATTAGCAGACGCTACGTGTTGGCTCTCACACTCAGGTAGAGGCTTACCTACAGTAGCCACTGCAGCCAGACAGGGAACCCACAGACCCTCATTTTACCCATGCCAAAAATGTGCCCGCCAGCCTTAACCCAGCATACACCCCTCTAGACCTATATTCTCTCTAATTTTACACATTAGTTCCTCTTTGTTATTTTTTTTTATGTTTTTCTTACTTTTTGGCCTTTCTATCTTCCTTCATCAGTTCCAGAACTGGTATGCATGTTTTCAGCAACTCCCCTGAGTCTTAAAACAACACTGTCTCTAGATCCCCTACGCAGCCTCCCCCATCTCCCTTGTTCAAGACCCAACTTGCCTTGCCCTTTGCAAGGGTCTTACTTCCCACTTCTTACTAGGAGTAGGTGACTGGTACATTACAGACAATAAATGTAAGACTGTGTAATGCGTACTCGAGACAATTCAATGTGTGATTGCTTTGTATAGTTTTTTAGATTCATGATTTTTTAGATTAGATAAAGGTAAAGATAAAATAGGGCTGCTTCACAAAGTCTTGCCGCTTCCGTGAAGCTTGTCTAGTATTAATCTCCAGGGAGTAAAGAGTATCGTCATCTCTTGGCACGGGGAACCTATAGAATAACCCAGATTAGTCACATCATAGTATTCATGTGGCAGTATCATATTACAGCTCTTTGCTAGACAGCACTTCATGCCGACCCTCGCTTCCCTGAGAATTCCTGGAATGACCTGAGCTCCTGTGGCTCTTCAGGCATGACTTTCCAAAACCCCAAACCGAGTCCGGCAGCGAGAGTTGGTGAGAGTCTCTCTCTTTAGGGGTGAAGCCAGCAGCTGTCTCTGTGACACCCACTATCAGTTGAGCGGGCGGCGCAGGTCAGTTTCACAGGCAGGTGGCTGGCTTGCAGATAGAAACACAGACGGACAGATTTACAACACGGCGCAGGAGGATTGGCGACGGAGCGCTCAAACTGACGGACGCAGCTGTGATGACGGCTCCCATTTCCTCCATCACTCCCCTTCCCTTTCTCCCGCTCTCACAACCACCCCATTATTCCTGTCAGTCCGTGTTGGGAGCGTGTCTGTTGAGGATCGCTCCCGCAACATTCCCACAGATCCGCCTCGGGGCATCGCTGACGCCTCAGGATTAGCCCTGCCGTCCATCAGGGATGCCAGAGCGCAGGAAGCTCAGGAGCAGCGGGAGGGGGGGTCAGGGCAGGGCGAGGACGGACCACCACCTTGCTCCTCCTCACACTCAACATGTGTCAGATAGGACGGTGTCAGGACACGTTTTTATCATCCCCCTCCGTCTGCACATTGTTGCAGGTCTCTGTAGTGCGGGAGTAGGGTCACGTAGAAAAACTGGGAAAAGACAGAGCTGGGAAGTGAGGAACTTCACCAAACACTAATCGATCAACTTGTATGCTTTATGTGAAGATACTACAACACAGAAATAATCTGCTGACCATTTAAAGTGTATAGCTCCTCTTTCTGTCTTGGTCTCTTGTCCCCTGGTTGGCCCCAGGTTACGTTAGCGTGTAGGAACAGGTTGGGGAGGGGGGTTGTGTGCCATGGCTCTCAGGTGGCCCATCACTCACCCCTCTGTAAATGTTTCCGAAGGCCACGCTTCCTTGAGCTTATCTATATGCTTACCTGAAGGAGGAATGCAGAACTAACTAAGGAATGTGTTCAATCATTAAGCCCATTGGGATGTACTGCCCGTAGGTTCAACTGGACACTATTTATTGAATGGAAACTAAGGCAGTGGAGTTTCAGGAGATTTTAAAGAGGAGAGCAGAGGGACATACCCTCACTTAATGAGAACTTTATGGAACTATTTGTTCAACTGACCATAGGAATACTGATAATTTTTATTGTTTGTATAATATTGCACAGCATGTGGACATTCCAGACCATTAATCCCATTTTGGAAATCTGAATTTCAAAGGATCCAGATTGTGGAGGAAATGACCTGACCAACCACGAAATTTTAGACCGAAAGAGCTCCCTCACCCCCCAGACGCTAGTGGATAAAAACAGCGAAGACAGCCAAGTTATTTTGACCCCTATGTGGAACGGCTTATCTTTAAGGCAGAGGTAATCTCACACCCAGTTTAAGTCTGAAATGCATTAGGGACAGTTAACAGGCATGACATCTCCCAAGTCCCTCCCCCTGAGCCCATGTTTTTGCCATTTCCCATAGATCAGGTCCTGTCCCCAGCGGGACTCAAACTGCAATTAGACTGGCAGGTGTGAGACGTCACTTGAAAAAGAAATTATGCACTTCCCCTCCTGCTTTGACGATTTATTCATGAACAAAATAGTTGCATGACACAATTGTTAACAAATTAACACCCATGACTTTAAGTTTTTCCTTTTGATTGAAATGCAATGTATATGTTGTAAAAATGTCACACCTTGTACTATGGATGTTCTCTGAGATGAGAGTAAATGAGAGCTGGCTCTCTGAAGTAGACGGGTAGTGGGAAAGGAATCGGCTTACTCTCTGTAAATAAGTGACAGCATCTCTTCATCACAACCCCCACCCCCATCCAGTACCCCCCACCCCTGTGCTCTTCCAAACCTCAGCGCAGCGTCATTGGCTTGCACTCTGACTCCTGCCTCACTGAGATGTCTGTGTTCCCTGTGAGACGTGACTCAGTCCCCTGGCCCTCCCCCAATCAGACATGTGCCTGGCCCCTCTCCGTAACCACAGAAACCAGGCCCTGACGGATGGGCCTCAGTCTCTCCCTGTGAGCTTGACCTGCCAGGCCCAGTACGCCACAAACACTGGAGCTGCACTCATCCCTTTGGGCTGGGGAGGGGGATTCACAGAGCTTACTGAAACTGTTTCTGTGCTCTCCTAATCAGACCGACAGTGGCAGGCCAGATTTAGGGCTGGCTATGGTGGGATGCCTTTTGAGTGTGCCAGCAAGCCACTTGTTATACACCCTTTTGGCAGCACCTCCTGTGTGGCATTTTGGAGGCAGTTTGTCGTGCCAGAAAGGGTTGGGTGGGTGGGATTCAGAAATGCATTGAGGAAAACTGAGAGAGAGAGTGAAAGAAAGAGGCCTCTCTTCTCTCCGATAGACCTTGAGGACATTGACTTCGACATACAGTATGCATTCTGAGTTGCCAGCTCCTTTATCTCTTCGGCCATCGTATAATCCCGCTGTTCTGGGAATGGAATCACAGGCCCCTGTGTGTGTATCTGAGAACCTGAACACTCGCTCGCACCCATGAACCCGTATGCATGGCCCATGGGACTCTCAGGAAGGACCTTTGAAGTTTCAGAGGGAAAGTCAGAACCTTCCCATCTCCGGGTGTCTCGATGATGGAAAAAGAATGACAGATCCCTCGTTCAAAGGTCTACTTCAACCTGGCCCATCCCCACACCCCACCCCACCATCCCCCATCCACCGTAGCTTGTCTCTCTCCCTTCAAAAATCCGCCACAGATGTGGCTTTGTTTGGCCCGAACTGTATAGTGACTAACACTGACGAATAAACCCCTCAACATTCCTCCAAGCATTCCCGTGTGGTGGTCATTGCTTGGAGAGGGGAGGACCTGCAGGGATAGAGAGAAGGGGGCTGTTAAGGGATGATAAGTGCTTGAGGTTGGGGGGTTCAGTGCTGTCACTACCCTTGAAAGAATTGTCTTGGAGAGGAAGTAGGTTGCTTTCTCTGTATCTCAGCAAGAGGCCTGGAGGCATGTTAGGGAGGAGATTCATACACCAGGGGTTCAGGTTATGAAATACCTGAAATACCTCACTGGATGTGTAACTGTACCGTTTTCTCCTTTGTTGCGTTGCTTTTTCTTGATTCCTGTGGACCACTACATAAACATGAGACGTTATCAGGAATGGGGGAGAATACCAAAATGTAGGAATGCAGAAACAAAAGTAAAGTTGAGTATGAGAGTCACTGAGATTCTCACAGCTTCACACAGCTCAAAAAGCTTTTGAGTTCACTGGAGACATCCTGAGGGAAAGGATGAGAAGAAGATGGCTGCTAGGCAGAAATGTATCAAAGTCATAGTGTGAAAGACATGCCATGTACCCATATTGGACACCTTGCGTCACTAGGAAACAGACTAGGCTGAAACCTCATCCCAAACCCCTGAATCCCGAATCTCTACATCTTCAGTCCTCATAAACTCTATATCTTCTTTGGCCGTGTTATAATGAAGTAACCCATTCCTCATAATAGGGATGAAATAGAACACTTTGATGACAAGGAAATACCATCAGTTCCTGCCGGTGGATATTGTGTTTTGTACATTGAGTTTCATTAGCCCATAACTCACTTTGGCAATGATATGGTGGCTCCAAATTGTTTTGTACCCCCGGGGAGGATGCATGAAGGTCTACCTCATGTTTCAATTTCTCTTGCTTTCATTCTCTCCCTCCTGGACCAGTCTGAACAGAGCTGACTGATGATGGACTGATTGGAACAAACGCTGAGTGGAAAACACTGAAACCCAATCCAGGCACTTGTTTAGATTCACCCTTTGATTGAGACTCCATGGGTGAACATCTGTTATTGAGAGCGACAGCAGCAATTCACCACTGAATGCACGGAGTGTAGAACACTAGCTGTGGCTTTGATGATGTCTCACAGGATTTAACTTGTCCAGTCCTTTTTGGACAATGCTCACTAGCATGCGTCATTGCTTTCTGATTTGATGCAGTCCTTTGGGTGCAATCCCTTGATTCATTGTATTTGTTCATGTCGAGGTGTTCTCTTTGAAATACCATGAGAGCGAAAACTGCTCTCCTCCTCAGGACCTGACCTATAGCACAATGACGTCATCAGACACATGACAGTAATTAAAACAGTGGTTTATTTGAGTCTTTTAGTCCTCCATTTCTCTGAATTTCTTTTATTCTTGTCATGCTGTACATTCTAAACCATATATACCTTGTATAAACTGCATAACATAACATAACGTTTTGCATTTGCACAGTAATAGTTTATTTAAGTATAGGTATCAGATTGTAGATTGATATTTGATCTCAATATGATATCAGTATAACAAATGTACTTATGCTGGGATTTTTGTGAAATATATATCAATGAGCATTTTAATTTTTTTTGTCAACAGCTCTACCATGTGGCCTACGTGCTCATCAAATTTGCCAACTCCCCTCGTCCGGACCTGTGGGTGCTTGAGAGATCCGTCGACTTTGGCAAAACCTACCAGCCCTGGCAGTTCTTTGCCTGTGAGTAGAGGCCCTATGGCTATGCAGTGTCTCTTTGGCTGTTTCCATGTTGCTATGCTCTGTCTTCTTCCATCATCACTTCTTCCACAGTGAATGAGATCAGAGGAGGAATGTGATAACACACAGGCAATCAATCCCCATCAGGGGAACACTTTATTGGAAGGAGGGATAGTTTAGTTATCAGGCCTGCTATGGAGGTTACATGGTCTTGATTGAACAAGTTAAAAATGACCAAAAGACACTTAATGACAACAGTCAGAAACATTCATAAAGACTCCTTCATGTTCATGTCAGATGTATTGTCATGTTTACAACGGTGTCATTTCAGTCTTATGCACACCCCTTCAAATAATGTGTTACCTCATCTAGGAGCCATGTGATGCATGTGCTGTTTTGTCACTGGTAACAGGGGGATGTCATTGCCTTCAAAGGTATATGAGGGTATAAGAAGTAACACGCACACTCCATGCATGTCTTGCAGGAGAATGAAGTACATTCTTAAAACCCTACTGAAGAAATGCTGTGTAAAAACATCCACATCCCCAGCCTTCTATGGACAAAACATTCACCTGGCATGCACAACGCTGGTCATTATGTACTCGTAGAAGAATTGTCTCATTTTTTTAAACCCAGGAAGTGCACGAGAGACATTCTCATTCAGGGCCGTATCCAGGTCAAAGGGGTCTAAATGGACGGTCGTATAGAGTGTCTGCCCTTGAGGCTGTACAGAATGGCCCATCAACAAGCATAGTGTTCTCAGGGAGAAAAAGGAAAACGAGGCGAGAGAAGGAATGTGACGCCAAATAAAGAAACTGTAGAACACAGCGAGAGGCTAAGCTACCCCCAGTAAAGGTCATAACTGCTAAAGGGGATAGTGTGTGTCTGGTTAGAGCATGATGAAAAACAACAACAACAATAAAGACTGTTGGCACACATAGCTGGCATTATCACCTTGCTGAAAGATTTTACACCCTTATTGGGGTGAACTCGCATTCCATGCCATTCCAAGCAGCGCCATGCTGACTGTTCCTAAAAACATGTTTGAAAAAATAAGTGGATACTGAGGGATATCTTATCCTGTTTAATTTGACCCAGTCAGAATGTTGCACTCTTTTTTATATGCACATATATGAGAGGGTGTGTGTTAGAAACTTTATGAGTGTGTGAGTATAAGTGCATTTGTGTGTGTGTGTGTGTGTATGTGTGTTTGTGAGAGAGAGAGAGAGAGAGAGTGAGAGAGAGAGTCTGTGTGCACTATGTTTGTCTGTGTGCAGTGTTGGTTTGATAGTGTGCAGGTTGTGGGTGTTTGGGTTTGGAAGCACAACTCTAAGGAAGGAAAGTCCAGGCAGTGGGTAGGGTTGTGGCAATCTCCTGATTGGTGGTAGCTGTCGTCAATCCAGGTGGGAGTCTCTGGAACATTCCAGGCATTTTTGCCAGCCCACCTCAGCCCCGGCAAACAGGCCCCAGCTGGCTAAACCCCTTGCAGCAGCTCAACACCTGAGACAGAGCAGCCTGTTTGGGCCTTAGGCCTGCTCCATCACACCCACACACAAATTACCCACACCCACACACACACATACACACACATACATACACACACAGACACACACATACACACACAGACATTTACCTACCCACAGAAACATACACACACCACACACATACACACACACGCATTGATACATATAATCATGAAGAGATGCGTATGCCAAAGCGTTTATGTGCAACGTAAAACAAGAACGTTTGAGTGAGAAGGGTTGTGATTGAAATGTCTGTTTAACCTACCCAGAGCTGTGAACACAGCAGCAGAGTGTGAGGGAGGGCTGTGGACTAGACTCTAAGGAGAGGGCGGAAACAGGCAGATTTAGGCCAGTGGCGAAATCTACTCTACAGTCCTCTGGAGGCCTGCTGTGTGTGTGTGCGGGTGTGTGCGTGTGTGTGTGTGTGTGTGTGTCAGTGACGTGCAGTCAGGGTAGGCAAGGTAGGCACTGCCTACCCTGCCAAAATTCAAACGTAAAAATGTTTATTAAATCATTTTATTTAATAAACTTGTATTTGTATTTGTACCGAGTATTCTTGTGATTTATATATGCAATACATACGTTATTCCAATTGTATAGACGTTACGATGACAATTGTATCAGTTACGCATAAACAAATACAAAAAACCGGTAGAATAAGCAGTGCCTTTACTGTCCATTCATTTTGAACGGCAACCAAAAAGTCATATCGCGCATGCGCACTTAGATTCTGTATTATTTAATATGTACGTCGAAAGGCACAACTCTACTGTGCCTTTGCACTATATGTTATGCCAGTAATCATCTACGTTACGTATCAAACATGGACCAATTAAAATTGAGATATTACTGGACATTTGCGCAGCTGACGTCATTACACCAGCTAAGCGTAATCCCCGCGAAAATCAAAGTAAAAATGACAACAGCGGTATCTGGTATCTACCGATATTGTGGAACTTAGACATTTCTCTAAACTCGACTTTAATAGAAAAAAAGGAGTAACTAGCAAGAGGGAGGCCTATTCCAACACTAAATGAACTTCTGCAGAAAAAGGGACCAAAAATTGTCGTTTTCAAACGGACTGGTATGACAAAAAAGATTGGCATTGTGGCTGTGCTAGTCAGGTGAGTTAGAAACTATTTTGAGCTTAATTTTGAAATGATAAGTGTGGGGTTGAATTAATGCCGACTGCAAGCCATTTGCTTTCATATTCAATTGAGCAGTGTGTGTTCTCATTGCTGCTGACTGACATACATAATTGGCCGCTGTGCGGATAAAGATGGTTGCATTCTGATGATGGACATTAACTGGTGTGTGCGTGCGTGTGCGAGACTGAGAGTACGATATGTTATCGTGATTGGATTTTTTTTTATATATATCGATCGATCGTGCCTGTGTGCCGCACTTGTACCTACTGTTGTCACGTAGCCTATTAGCCTAAACAATAAATAAGGTAATCTGGCTTTCATAACTCAGTGCCTACCCTCGTACTGACTTCACCGCACGTCACTGGTGTGTGTGTGTGTGTGTGTGTGTGTGTGTGTGTGTGTGTGTGTGTGTGTGTGTTGTATGCGTGTGTGCGTGTGTCTGTCTGTCAGTCGGTCAGTCTGTCTATCTGCGTGACACAGAAATAGAGGGTAAGATGAAAAAATAGACAGTTAGATAGTGACAAAAACCATTACACTTGGGTCTTCACGGAGCAGAGGTTTTGTTTGTGTGTTTGTATGTGTGTGTGTGTGAGAGAGGGATGCCCACTAAGGGAGTAGTGTTTGTCTGTGTAGCGGTAGAGGAAGCAGTCAGGGTGAGTGCCAGCTCCATGGTGATAAATCTTGACTCTCTGGTGGCCTATAGAGAAGCTGCTTCTGCAAAGAAGTTTCTGTGGAAGGATTTTCTTTGGACCAGATTCAAGAAAGCACTTTTGTATTGATTTCAATTAAATTCTGTCATTTCTATTTTCCATTGGAAATTCAGTGTGTGTTTTCTCAGAAAATGTTAAAGCAATGTGAATGCGTGAGAAAATATGTGTGGGTACGTGACCCGGCTCCAGGTCAGGTCAGTGAGCTGCGTCGTGGGTGTTTGGATTTGGAGAATTAAGGCTGAGTCAGGTTGCTCAGCCCTCTCCCGGTCTCCTTGGCTGAAGCCTAAGTACTTAATTCACTTTCTATGTCTGCAGCCAGTTCAGATCTTTCGATTGAACCTAAACTTTTGTTAATCTTGGCGAGTGGGTTGCATCAGTAGCGTAATATTTATGCTCGTTCTGTGTACTATTTCCCAATGGGTGTACACGATTACCGTGTAATTGCCCATAATAATCCCAACCTTTTCATGACCTTGTGTGTGTAAAAGCCAAGTAAGAGAGGAAGGTGCCAAGCAGGAATGTTTTGTCAAATAAATCACATTGTATGTCTTACCCTCTCTCTCTCTGTCTCTCTCTCTCTTTCTCTCTGTCTCTATACAGCCTCGAAAAGGGATTGTATCGAGCGTTTTGGCCAGCGGACCATCGAGCGCATCAGCAATGACAACGACATCGTCTGCACCACTGAGTACTCCCGCATTGTGCCCCTGGAGAATGGAGAGGTGGGCCCCTAGCGCTCTATACCACCTAACCTGTTAATGCAATTACTGTTCCTCCACCTCATTTCCAGGGTCTTCCCGGATCTACAGTTAACAATGAAATTGTGATTTGTGGTTCCAGCAAAATGCTCTAGTTTTAGCACAGCTTGTTAGAAAACTACTTAATAGTATTAGTTCATACTAATTAGTAGTATTAGTATGAGGGTGTAGATACTATAGATGCCAAGTTTTAGCAATATATGTTTTTACATTGGTGGGAAGTTCTGTCTTTGTAATTAGGCAGAATTCCAGTCTATAGTAAAAGAGTGAACATGGGGGGTGTGTATACTGCGTTCCGCCTACTTGATGTTCTAAATGGGGAAATACCTGATATTTGTGTGTGTTCTCTGTGTGTGTTCCATCTCGCTCTCGACCCGTTCAGATTGTGGTGTCTCTGGTAAATGGGCGTCCGGGGGCCATGAACTTCTCCTACTCCCCAGTGCTGAGGAATTTCACTGAGGCCACCAACATCCGCCTGCGTTTTCTGCGCACTAACACACTCCTGGGCCACCTCATGGGCAAAGCCCTCAGAGACCCCACTGTCACACGCAGGGTTAGTACCTGAGCATGGTCCCAATACACACACACAAACACACACACACACTCACACACACACACACACACACACACACACACACACACACACACACACACACACACACACACACACACACACACACACACACACACACACACACGCACACACACACACAAACACACACACACACTGTGGATACAGGTGAAAGAATACATTTATACATTCTTATTGCATTTCACAAGCACATGAATAGCACAGTGCAATTTTGTTCAGTCATAAAGACACACAACTGACTCACCTACCCACAACTGACTTACAAGCACACACAGGTTCACACTGTCTGTACATGGTTGGTAGACGCCATACACCATCTTAAATCGCTGTTCATAAACATAGATGAGCTCATTGACCAGACAGGCCCACCTACTACAGAGAATCATTTAGCTGATTTATGAGATTATGATGAATGTGCCTGCTTACTTGGCTGAGTTCTTCCCTCCAGAGTGAATTTTCCATTATGCAGTTTGTTCAATCTGCAAAGTACCCATCTACTCTCAGGTGTCCTTGACAGGCCTACCATGTTCTGAGTTTTGGATCATTTTAGACAGAATTAATAGGAATGTTCTTATGTAATTTGCAGACATTGAAAAAACAAGGTAAAGGAATTTGTTATTTTTTGTCAGACTGCCATCTGAAAAAAAATAAAGGCTCCAAACTTTACTCTGCGCTAGAGATGAGCTCTCTGGATAGCTGGCATCAAGGAGAATATGCAGACCACTAACAATTAAAGATACTAACAGTACTCCCTCCACTTATTCCACAGTACTACTACAGTATCAAAGACATCAGCATCGGAGGGCGGTGTGTGTGCAATGGGCATGCCGAGGCCTGCAACGCAAAGGACCCCAACGATCCCTTCAAGTAAGGGCTTCAACCTCACTCTCCATGATATCGGTTGTAGATTACCCTTGATTTAAGACAATGTGGAGAGTCATTTGTGTAGTTAGGTAGTTGACACACACTGTCACCATTGACAGATTAGAGTATTACTACAGGAGTTATTAGTAGTTTTAGTAATGCATTGGTCTTGGGTAGATTTGTTAGTTTGTTATTCTCCCTAGTGCCATATTGAAGGTCATAAGCAACACCCTAAGAACTGAAATTCTGTAGGATGCATTATGAGTGATTCGTCTGCCTTTAGGCTATTGACTTTAACAGCAAACAAAGCCAGGCGTCTCTCATCATACCACGATAATTAGCAGTCTCCTGCTGCTAATTCAGTATTGCAACCCCTTAACATGCAAAAGATGTGTGTGTGTGTCTGTGTGTCTGTGTGTCTGTGTGTGTTTGTTTATGTATGTGTACTTACTGTTCAGTTTTACCCATACAGGGTACTGATCTGTGAATACAAAAACAGAAGGGGGAAGTGTGTGTGTCTGCTCGGCGTGCGTGTGTGTGTGTGTGTGTGTGTGTGTGCGCGCGTGCGCGCGTTTGTATGTGTGTGTCTGTGTGTGTGTGTGTGTGTGTGTGTGTGTGTGTGTGTGTGTGTGTGTGTGTGTGTGTGTGTGTGTATATTTGTACTCTTTAACTCTTCCTGTGGTAGAAAAACCTGTCATTACTGATTTCAAAATCCTTTGAATACCCCTGTGTGCCCTAGCCCTTGCGTGTAGATGCCTGCACATGGGATTAATGGGTTTACCCTCATGAAGGCAAAAGCAGAAACACACATGTACAAACACACACACAAACACACCACATACACTAACACACACCCACACATCAGGACCATAGTCTCTCATAAGTAATCTTAATGAACACTGATGTAACACAGACAATGCATGAAAAGTGTGTCCATGTGTAGCCTATATTAATTTAACTGGACAAAATTAGTGACTTTTTGTGACTTGCATTAATCAAATAGGATAATAATAAGATAACGATACTTTAGTTACATCAGAAAAGTTAGTTTTATGTTTTGTGTGGACATTATGACAAGACAGTTTTTAATGTACCTTTTTTATCGAGTAAAAAAAACAAAACAGTGATTACTGGCTAATAGAAACCCCGGAGGTGTAGGGAGAAAGTGGAGTTTTCTTTTTAGGTTTATTTATTTTTCTTTTTAAAGCTGAGCCCAGAGCATGATGAAGCAGGGTACATCTGAAACACTGGGGGTGGGCCATCGCTGTATTTGTAGATAGATAAGAGTGTGACCGATGGTGGCATGGCGTGCGGGGCCGTTTGAATATCTCCAGCTATAACGGAGACAAACGGCTCACCTCCACAGTCGGCTCAAGGGCTTTTTCTCTGCCCCCCACCCCACCCCCACAGCCCCAGTCCCCACCTTTACGACAAGGCAGAGAGCGGTCAGACAGGAACCAGACAGAACCTGAGCAAAGACAGGTGGTTTGTTTAAGATTAGAGGGAAAGTGCGAGAAAACGTCTGCAGTGAACAGTTTACACCAGCCTGGTTTGGATGGAGAAATTGCTTTATCCGCGCACGCTATCTCACACTTTCCGGGGCTGATAAACGGTTTGTTACTGTATCCTGTCATTCTTAGGATTCCATGACCTTTAGGTGTGTGTGCGTGTGTACTGCGTGCGTGTGTCTGTGTGGGTGTGTGCGTGTGCGTGCGCGCCTGTGTGTGCTGGAGGAATATGAATCACAAAAAAAAAAACGTGTCAAACTCATCAGCGGCTAAGCCCTCTCTCTCCCTCTCTGTGTGTCAGGTGTTTCAAAACCCAGTGGACCAGAGCTGGATATATTAAACACATGATCATGTGCACATTTATCAAAAATGGTGTGTGCGCTGCCTTTTTTTTTCTTTGTTTCTTTCTTTTGACGTTGCGTGTCGGCAACTACAGTGTTTTTGCAACTGTTCTTGTCCGTGTGTGGACGTGAGAAGATGGAGACCTTTGGACATCTGGACGCCCTGACCTCAGCTGTCTCCATGTGGAACCGGAGGCGGTCGGTCACCTGAGCCCCCCACATAAAAAATACGTCTTCTTTAACCTAGCTCTCCGGCCGGCTGCAACATGTCAAAACGGGCGGGGTGCAGAAGGCAGCCAGGTTTTTATCAACGATACAAACCCTCCCCTCCCTCCGCTCCCACTCCACGTGACCTCTCTGCCCTCTGTGACCTGGCTCAACCCAGTCCACTGCCTCCCAGGCAACCTGATGTGCCCCTGCACCAGCAGAGGCCAGGAGCCTGGGGAGAGGCCAGGTGGAGGCTGGCTAATACGAACATAGGCATTCCTGGCATGTAGACACCCCTGCTTCTCAGACAAGCTGCACCTCCTGTATGTTAGGTTCTCCACAGTCGTTTGAAGCCCATCACAGAGACTCTGTTTTGACTGTGGAGAATAGAAGAGGACATGTGGGGGTTAATGGCTTCAGGATGGGCTTGTGGGTGGGTTGTGTGGGGGGCGAAAAGGGGGGAAGTAGTTCAGGTTCATGGCTCTGCTCAGGAACAGCTTTCCGGAACGTTTGCTTTCACACTGCGTGGGGCTCCTAATGAGGGATTAGGCCATCACTGGACCTCAACAAGCAGCGGGTTAGAGCCAGAAATATTTCCCAGCCTCCAGAAACATAGAGATTACATCCCCCCCACCCCCCACCCCTCACCCCCAACAAACTGCTTATGAGCGTGTATCAGCCTGAGTCTGCATGGCTGACTCCAGGCCCCTGGGAAGGGCCTCACCCTAGACTGTAAGGCTTCCCCCAAGGCCATACAGTGCAGGAGAGGATTATTCAGTTATCCACAGCAGCAGAACACAGTGGGGTTACTGTACTACCCAATAATATACGCAACTCTCTCAATGTGCCCCCAAGGCTACAGCTACACCGCTGCCGTTCCCCTAAGCACGAGCTGATCTAATATGACGTCCTGAGTGAGATAATGACTTTAATAGGGCAGGGGGGTCTGTTGGAACAGGGCCCGTGCGGTGCTTTGTGAACACCTGCCCTGTATTTGAAACAGTTATGATAGTGAGGGATCACGCAGGCCCCCATTTGCTGAGGCTGTGGTCCCCCCTGCGTCCCAGCGGAGCGGGCACGGTATCATATTTGCCTGTAATTGTGTTAACTGAAGCATGTGGTCACTTCCTCATGTCTCTCAGCCAAGGCTCGGGGCAGGAATGCGGCCTCTTTTTTGTGGACACAATAGAGGAAAAAGCCAAAGGTATTGCATTACACTTGAGGGCCCAGCCCTAGCTCTCGCTACCTTTGATCTGAGTTTCATTGCAAGCGCAGCGCTCCTGGATATCAAGAATCGGTGTATTGAAGTTTGCTTAAAGGCTTTAAAAGTCGCCATTGTGATTGTTCCATGTCAAGCTTTCTATATTTTCTCCTTTTTCATGAATGACAGCTGTTCTTGTGGAGAAGATTGGGTCTTTTGTGATCTGGTTGACAAGTATATCTCTGATCAGAAACACACAGCTGGCGTGATGTCTTTATTGCCACTCTGTTCATTCAAGCTTTTAAAGCTGCATTTGGCACTCTTAGCTTCTTTCACTTCCTTTCTATTACCTATTTCTGTATAGCATAAAACCTATTTACATAAAGTTTAAGTTGAACTCAGGATTATGAATTGTAAATCAGATTGTAGATAGAATTATTTTTCTTTTGCCACTGTCACTGTCAAAACAAAACCAATAAACCAGCTAAAGCTTTAGAAGTTGCTCATCTCAACAGGACCGTGCTAGTTAGCTTAGCCTTGAATTCTGGCACAGTCGGTTCAAATCCGTAAGTGTCGGAGGAAGTGAGCAATGGTAACACTGTTTGGCACAGGCCTACCCCATGGCTAGTGGAACCGTACGCTGGCATCTTTAGTCCACGCTCGAAGGGCTACTCTTTTTCATTCT
The DNA here is from genome assembly GCF_963457725.1 of Sprattus sprattus. NCBI lineage: Eukaryota > Metazoa > Chordata > Actinopteri > Clupeiformes > Clupeidae > Sprattus > Sprattus sprattus. Next base: position 15,898,253 of record NC_137914.1, read on the forward strand.
AATCCGATTAGACACTCTAATGGCACTCGCAGAGTAATTAACCCTTTCAGTGTGGAACTCTACAGATACTTGAAAGCATGGGGGCTCTCATTGTCTTGTATCTAAGTGTGTGTGTGCCTCAATATGTCACAGAGATTATACTGTCCGTGTCCATGGAGAGTTTGAACTCAGTGAAGGATGAAAAAGGCTTTTCGAGGCCTTGTTTATTATTACGTTTATGTACATTTCCCTCAGAATTGCTGATAAACCCAGAGGATATAAATGGAAAATAAATTTCCCATAAAAGTTGTGTTTTTGCTGCTACTTGTCCTTGTAAAAAAATGTAATCCCCACAGTATTTGTTTTGTGTACTGATAGGCATCTGTTTTCTGTCTTTATCTTAAGGCTGCAGTGTGACTGCCAACACAACACGTGTGGTCCGTCATGTGATACCTGTTGCCCTGGATTCAGCCAGTTGCCTTGGAAACCAGCGACGACTTACACTGCCAATGAGTGTGAACGTGAGTTTACCTGCTCTCACCAGACCGTTCCATAGTTGTTTTTTTTTTTTTTTTTTAACCCTTCTCCCCACATCAGTAGGGCTGATCTCTCTCTGCAAACTTCAGATGGTGGTGCTTTGCATGCATTATGCATTAGTGGCATATACCTCAGGGGAAGAAAGACCAAACACAGTTCTGCTTCTCAGCCTAGGGAGTATACACAGACAAACCACACACATGCAAGCTTCTGCATACACACACACACACACACACACACACACACACACACACACACACACACACACACACACACACACATACACACACACACACACACACAGTGTACTTATTTTTTCTATCAGCTCACAGACATTGTATGTGTCCATACGTGCCAGCTTTTCCAGAGGCTCTCCTGGTCTCTTCTCACATTCACACACATAAAAAAATTAAAACCTAAACACAGGTTCTTGTTGATGCCTCTCCTCCGACTCCTCCAGGGTCACCCTGACATGGGGGCCACAGCCCAGGCGTGAGTATGACCTCCCCCCTGCCGGGGTGACCGCAGCTCAGCCGGCAGGCCAAATCAAACACGCTGCCCTCCCCTACCGGCTTTTTCAAAACAACAGCAGAGCAGCAGAGACAGAAAAGCAGCCACTCTGGCCCTGCAAATTGTGTTGTTTCAGCAAACACAGCCAGATGAAGTGGCTGCAGGATGTGTGTGTGTGTGTGTGTTTCTGTATGTGTGTGTTTGCGCATGTTTGTGTGTTTTTTCCACGCACGCGTGTGTGTGTGTGTACGCATGCACGTGCTGTGTTTGTGTGTGATTGTAAGTGCACACATGGGTGAGTGTGTGTAGAGGTGGGGGGTAGGGGCATGGTGCCAATGTGACAAGGACTCCAGTAAGTCATCAAAGGGGCCGATAAGAGGGCCGTCTGGCAGTCTGTGCACTCACCCTGCAGTCACTGAAAGGTTGATAGGGTGCGCAATGCCGCATGGCTTTTGTCAGGAGCTGGAAAAATAGGACTACATTGGGTTAAACGCAATGAGGGAGACTTCCACATTAGGATGTCGGATGTCCGACCCCCACCCCTCTCGCTTTGCCTAATCTAATCTGTGAATTCCCAAATATAGACCCTTCTGGTTAAATCAGCCCTCTCTCCTGCCAAACCCCTCATCTTCACCAAAAATAATGTGCTTTTAACGTCCGTCTGGGGTCTGGTGCGGAAGGAGTGACAGAGGAGCATCTGTTAGCATCTGTCAGGAGGTGAAGAAAACCAGAGGGCAAGTTACTCCCTGAACCATTTCATCTCAAAGCCCCAGAGATGTAGCATTTGCTAGCAGCACAGGACCGACCTCCATGTTAATATGCCAAGTGGTTGTGAGTACTGTGAGAAAGAGTGTAGACAAGGATGGGAAATATGTCTGTGGGGATAGGACATGTATGTGGAGGGCCTGTGTGTGTTTTGTGGAGGCATTTAAGACTCCTTCATGCTACATGCTAGTGTAAAATAATAGTGTTATAGTGTCATAATTCCTGTTATTATGAGATGGAGTTCTGGGTTTTAATTGTTGCTTGATCTCAGATGAAAGACTCTCTCCTTTCATCATGCCAATTCATGGCCTCATGCCACTCATCCCCAGCAAAGATGAATTAGGCACCTGCCAGGTGTTAATGTTTGTGTGTTTTTCAAAGAGCCAACCGCAGCTTTAGGTTGCTCCATTCAAACAACCCAGAAGGAGTTGTGGTTTTTGCAGTAAATATGTGCCCAGTTCAGTTCTTTCTTTCTTACTGTCTCTTCCAAGTCTATTTACTTTACCCTCTTTTCTCTTTCTGCCTCCCATGGTTGATATCTGGTAAATCTGTTTGCATTCTGTGGTCCTAGATGTCTTTGTACCTTTTTGTTTCCCCCTGTCCATACTACTGCTCCCTACCCCCACTTGCATTCTACCACCTGTGCCTGTGGCTAGATGAACCACCCCAGGTGGAACATATCCCCTGTTTGTTCAGCCTCTGTGTGTGTGTGTGTGTGTGTGTGTGTGTGTGTGTGTGTGTGTGTTTGTGTGTTTTCATGTGTTTCTATGTGTTTGTCTTTTCCTTTATAGTGACTATAGTGAGTTGACTTAGAACGTTGATTTTGTCTCTCTCTTTTCTGTGCGGTCTTGTTTAGTCTACCATTTGTGAGTGATGGTTTCCATGTCTCGTACCACACAGTCTGCAGAATTGTAAAACAACCCCATCTTGTCTCCTCTGTGTCCCTGCAGCATGTAACTGTCACAGACATTCCTACGACTGCTACTTTGACCCTGATGTGGAGGCGAGGAGGGCCAGCATGAACGCACAGGGAGAGTACAGGGGAGGCGGAGTGTGTATGGAGTGCCAGGTAAGAGCTCTGACTGCTGCAGTAGTAAGACAACAGTGAACCGTTAGCAACGTAGCTTGATAAACATTAGCTCTTCGAGTTACACTTAAGATATTAATGTAAAAGAGTAAGTCATGAAAAGTCATAAGAGTACTAATGTAATCAATGGCAGTTGTTTTTTATTGATTTTAAATTCTGTGTATATCTCATCCAGCACCACACCACTGGAATCAACTGTGAGCGCTGTATCCCTGGCTACTACAGGTCACCCGACCAACCACTGGACTCCCCATATACCTGCTTGCGTAAGACCTCCCTCAGGGCATCCTGCCTGTCATCTCCAACAGAACCACCTGTCCTCTCTCTTCTTCTTACTTCTCCTCCTTTAATTCCATCTGCTCTGTTTGTCCACAGCGTGTTCCTGTCAGTCTGAGTTCACTGACGGCACGTGTGAGGATCTGACTGGGCGCTGCTACTGCAAGCCCAACTACACTGGAGAGAACTGCCAGGCCTGCGCCGAGGGCTACGTCAACTTCCCAGACTGCTATCGTAAGCCATCATGCAACCTCCTTCTGCTTTATGTGAATGCATGTGTGCAGTATGCATGTACGGTACCTGTGTGTGTGTGTGTGTGTGTGTGTGTGTGTGTGTGTGTGTGTGTGTGTGTGTGTGTGTGTGTGTGTGTGTGTGTGTGTGTGTGTGTGTGTGTTCACGTTTGCTTTGCTTTGCTTGTGTTGACCATGTACCATGCCCATGTCCCCCACCCCCCAGCCGTCATCCCCACCTACCCCGACAACGGCAACAGCGAGGCCAAGCCACATGGCGAGATCATCAGTAAGAGCTCCTTCATTCTTCCTCTTCCTCGCGCGGTCTCTCTCTCTCCCGCCCTCGGGGCAAGGTCGCAGCCCAGCTGTGCCCGTCACCGTAGCCTCCGGAGCCTTTTAGACAGGATTTGGATCCACTGACATGGAATGGAATGCCACTGGAATGAAATGCGCAAAAGAATGCGATTAGAATGAGTCCCGAGCCATATGATATCACCTCTGCCGCTGATGATAGTAGCATGTTAGCTGCACATCGTTTGAGGCTTGTGATTGGTGGAAAGTAATGGTATGCTTTCATGTTATTGGCTATGCATGGCTATGCAGCCATTTAGAATGTTTGTAATCTAGGACCATTATAATGGGAAGAAACCATTATAATACAATTCTTGATTAAGGATAAGATCTGCTGCATGTTGTGTTTGTTAAGAGCAGGATCACAGTTCTATGTCCAAAGTAATGGTGAGTTTACATGCTTCTGATCTTCCTCTCTCTCCCTCTTTTTCCAGACTGTGAGTGCAGTGCAGCTGGTACGGAGGGGAACTCTTGCCGGCCAGACCTGCGCACCCGTACCTGCATCTGCAAGCCAGGCTTCACCGGGGAGCACTGTGACACCTGTGCTCCCGGTCACAACGGCCTCAACTGCCATCGTAAGGCTCCCTTCTCATACTCTCAGCTCAGTCAAAACCCATCAGTGCAGTAGGCCTGCCTTAGCATCTTTGTCTGGTGTTTGTATGCTACATTGTGTGATGTTGGTCTTAGTGTGCAGAGAGCCTACTGTTCGCAAGCTGCTGGAGGTCTGTCCCATGTGTTGCAACTTTTTATGAGACCCTCAACTGAGAAAACAGCACGCTGTTTGTCTGGAAGTCTGTCTGCTGAACTTCTGTCAGTAGCCTTTGTGGACAGTTGTCGGAGAGCTAAGCATTCTTGAACCAGAGATGATACTTTAGTTTAACTGTAAGGAAGCATGTGCCCATACCTTTACCAACAAAAAATTAAAAACAGAGATGCTGCCATACCATACTCCTATATGCATTTCATGTTTATATTCACAGCAAACTCAGCACATACATGCACATTCAGTCTCACACACACACACACACACACACACACACACACACACACACACACACACACACACACTGTCTCTCATGCACTCACACTCACACACACACACACACACTGTCTCTCATACACTCACACACACACACACACACACACACACACACACACACACACACACACACACACACACACACACACACACACACACACACACACACACACAGCACATTGTCATTCCATGTCTCTCTGCTCTCCTCCCTCTCTCCCAGGCTGCCAGTGTTCCGGGCCTGGTTGCCAGGATGGGTCATGTGACACAGTGACGGGGCAGTGCCTGTGCCGGACCGGCTTCCAGGGCTATTCATGCGAGCAGTGTACCCCTGGGTACTTCCACTACCCTCTGTGCCAACGTGAGTCCATGCCAAAGAACACTGTCCAAACAGATCTCCCTCACGGCATTGTGTTACAGTAATGCTCTGTCCATCCGTAATTGGTGCCGCTAGTTGTTTGTAAGAGTGCTGTTGTGGAATGCACGTCGCCTTTCATTGTCAATCCATTTTCAATCCTTTATTAAAGCTCTGAGTATATTTGACTTTGCCTTGTCCTTTTGTCTCCCCTCTCTTTTCACCCATCCTGTCTTGTGATCTCTTTCATATCTGCTCTTCGTTTCCTGTTTCTTTTTGTTTCTCTCGTCTTTCTCTCTCACCTCTATCTGTCCTCTTCCTTTCCCTCTGTCTCTTTGTGTTGTAGTGTGTGGGTGCAGCACTGTGGGTTCTCTGCCCGACATGTGTGACCACTCAGGTCAGTGTCTGTGTAAGCCAGAGTTCCAGGGGCCTCGCTGTGAGCAGTGCCGATCAGGCTTCCACTCCTACCCCAACTGTCAGGGTAAACTCCCTCACTCACACGCACTTCTTCACTTCTTCACCACACACGTCACCAGTTTCATGCAAAAATGATGCACGTGTATATGGACTCACCTTCGCACCCACATACTTGCACGAATAATCTCCCAAAAAAATTCACATTAGACACGATGACTCAACCGGTTGAACTCACGGCACTCAAACCTGGGAAGCATCACTTCTATTTCTTGCTGTGTTTCTTCATGTCCCTTTTTTCCATTTCCCAGTGTGCACATGTGACCCACGCACATCTCTGGACACCAGCTGCAGCGTTGCAGGACACTGCCGATGCCGGCCCAACTACAGCGGCCAGAACTGTGACCAGTGTGCTCCTGGCTTCTACGGCTACCCCAGCTGCACACGTGAGTACCTTGCTACTGATCCAAGAGACCACCGCGATAGCCAAGCTAATCCCCAGAGGATTGTTATCAAGTGGAGTGAGTTTGTAAACAGGATATTGGTGGACAGGGGTTATAACTTGATGTCCTTGTGTAGTTCAAGTGGAAAGCTCGGAGAGTTCTCTCCTTGACATTAATATTTGTCATAAGAATACTCTTATGCTCCATTCTCACGCTCTCTTTGTCATTGTTGCTCTTTTGTCTCCGGCCTGTGTGTCTCACTTGCTGTTTCTCTGTGTTGTTCTCTCTTCCTTCTCTCTCTCTCTTTCTCTCTCTCTCAGCCTGTCAGTGCTCCAGGAAGGGCTCTCGCTTTGACAGCTGTAATCAGGTGACTGGTCAGTGTGCCTGCCTGCCCCATGTAGTGGGACTTCGCTGTGACTCCTGCAGCTCAGGCTCCTACGGCTTCCCCCAGTGCCAAGGTAAACACAGCCTCAACTTCAAGCTGAGGCATTACAAATAAACCGAGGGGTTCACACATTTGTATTAGGTGACACACGATCATTTGTTTTTACACATTGAGTAGGCCACTGTTGATGCTGTGTTTATTTTTATTTTTTCTGAAGGCTTCTTACCCATTAGAGATGAACAGAGCATGGATTAGTAGTGCATGGGTTATCCTTGTTGTAACAGAACTATAGTTGCTATGAATTAGAATCCACTCTAATGAAAGCTTTTACTCCTTCTGCAGCTGGAACCTGCAACCCTGCTGGCTCTGTGCAGTATGTGGCCCAACGTACTGATGTAAGAAAAAACAAACACGTCAGTTTGAAAAAACAAACATGTCTTTCTCCTTCTCGTCAAACAGCACTGCCTAACAACGACCCTAATTTATGTCATATGCTCTAAATCTGCTCCCTGGTGAATCAACACCTGTCAAGACTCCCTTGTTGTCATCTGTCACCTCGAGCCTGTTTTAAAATCTGTCACCATCAATGCAAACTCATGTCTCCTGGCTGCCACTTGGCTGCCACTCTCACACTGCAGGGCTCCTGTGAGTGCAAGCCTTATGTTGAGGGTGTGGCCTGTGACCGCTGCAAGCCCCTCTACTGGAACCTGTCCCCAGACACGCCCTACGGTTGCGCTAGTGAGGACCGCACTACTATGCACCTAACACCTGAGTGGATGGATCACATTGCGCTGTGTGTAATACCTCTCTGTGTCTGTCTGTTTTTCAGGTTGTGAGTGCAACACTGCAGGAACAGTGAGTGGGGTGGCAGAGTGTAAACAGGTAATTAATGTCACTGTGACTCTCAAACACAATACTTTAACCTACTTTTAACCTTTATTTTACACACACACAGTCAGGCATGCATGCATGTATGCATGGAAAGACATGATGTGCATGCTTTGCTTTTAAATCTCTACTATTGCCAGTTGTACGTTTTGAATGCTAAAAAAATCCCTCAATATTCCCTTCTACTCTCCCCCTATTAGAACTCTGGCCAGTGTTTCTGTAAACCCAACGTGTGCAGTGGAACCTGCTCTGTGTGTAAAGAGGGGTATTTCAATCTGCAGAATGACAACTTCTTTGGCTGTCAGGGTAGGTTCTTCATCTGACAGGTTTAGCTATGTATAACATTAAGCCACTCCAATACAATTGATTTGTGATACAACACCTTTCTCTTGAATAACAAGGGTATTTTGTATCGGTTCCTCTGTATGTTGTGTGTGTGTGTGTGTGTGTGTGTGTGTGTGCGTGTGTGCGTGTGTGCGTGTGTGTGTGTTTGTGTCTGTGTGTGTGCGTTTGTGTGTGTGTGTCCATGTGTGTGCGACCCTCTCAGGATGTCAGTGTGATGTGGGAGGTTCAGCTGGCATGTCTTGTGGAGAGAGGAATGGAAGGTGCCGCTGCAGGCCCAATGTGGAAGGACTCAAATGCAACAGGTGAGTTATACCTGTTCCAGACCAGGTTCAACCTAGTCATCTTCACACTTACAACATCAACAGTTCTTAGCCATCTCTGTGATAATTGAGAGCTTCTTCTGAATCCCAGTGACTTGGACAATGGAAATTGTGCAATGGCGCTGAGGTTACTTTGGATGTTTGTGTAGCTTGTAGCCGCGCTTTTATTGATGTTGTCCCTGTCCTCTACTCCCTTAGGCCTCGCCCTGATCACTACTTCCCTGACCTGCATCAAATGAAGTATGAAATTGAAGACGGCACCATGCTGGATGGCCGCCCAGTGAGGTTTGGTTACAACCCACTGGAGTTTGAGGGCTTCAGCTGGAGAGGCTATGCCCAGATGTCTCCTGTCCAGGTAAGGCTCCACCCAGTTGTCGCAGCAGAACTGAGCCTTTCATCGCTTATATGATTTTTACTATTTTTATAATCACTTTTTAGGGAATTGAAGCTTCTAAAGCTTTATGTGTTCTTTCATGATATCAACTTAAATATGTTCATGGTCTACTTTATCATTACTAATATGATTTATTTTAAAGTTTTAACCTGTGCATAATGTGGTCTGTTCAGTTATATGATAATATTTTCATTGTTTATAATGTATGATATAAATGTAAAATGCAATGTTTGGAAAGATTTGTGTTTGATAATGTGTCCATACAATTGTAGCCACTGAATAAATCCCATAGTATTATGTAAATTCCTGTGGCATGCCTGTGAACTTGGAGCTTGAATGTTAATGATGTCCTTGTGAAAACCTCCCTGGTGTTTTGTATTGTGCCATTGTGTTGGCTAGCCTGGCTTAGTAGACAGCTCTGTTTGGGTTTGAGTGATTGATGGGGCAATGCTGGGCCAGCTGCTATCTGTAGAGGGCTAGAGTGGGTTGTTTTTGGGGGGGGGGGCAGTATGCTGTGAATGGCTGCGTTATGCTATAGAGGTGTATGCTGGTGGTGGTATTAAGGATTGGCTTTGCTTTGTTCTTTTTGTCCTTGTCTTGTATGTTCCCCCTATTTGTGGCTCTCTCTCTATATTTTTCCTCTCTCTCTCCCTCTTTTCCCCTTTCTCTCTCTACATATATTTATCTGTCTATCTACCTGTACATCTCTCTCTCTCTCTCTCTCTCTCTCTCTCTCGCTCTCCATCTCTCTCTGTCTGTCTGTCGCTCTCTCTCTCCATCTCTCTCCATCTCTCTCTGTCTGTCTGTCTCTCTCTCTCCATTTCTCTCTCTCTCTCTCTCTCTTTCTCTGTTCTGGTGGCCGTGCTCTCTAGCCCAGGGTGATGGTAACAGTGGCGGTGAGCCCTCCAGAGGTCTTTCAGGTGGTGTTGCGCTATGTGAACCGCGGCCCGGTGGATGTGCAGGGCAGGGTGGTCGTGCTGGAGTATGGTAGGAACCTTGTGTGTGGGAATGGCACCTCTGCTTCTCCCCTCCTTCCTTTTCCTCTCTGCTGCATTTTCTCCCCTCCACACCTATCCACGAGGTCCCCATCTCCAACTGTGGTATCGTTTTGTGACACCGATTGGTTGATGGGGACAGGAAATGGTTACTCTCATGAGCTGGGATTGGCTGTTGGCTGTGCCGTTCAAGCAAACCCTCCTATCTCCACCCTGTAGTAGCTCCTTCCCTAAAGACAGGTCTTTAACCCAGACCCTGTTATCTTTTGTCACCTCCTCCCCCTATTCTCCTTGTCCTCCTCCTCCTCCTCCTCACCCTCCTCCTCCTCTCCTAGAGCACAGTCAAACTGACGGTGCATATAAATGAGGCCGACGGCTCCCTCATGCTCTTCATCCTCAGATATGTAAACACTGGCCCTGCCGTGTCCAAGGGTAAAATCAAAGCCTATCAGATGAGGAGAAGAGGTATGTCTGACAGGAGGACTAACCAGTCACATATCTGCTCAGGATGCAGTTAGTTGGATTAAATCAATCTCATAGAACTGGGAAATTTGATCAGAAGTGTGATTATGACTGTAATCATCTACCTAAAACTGCTAACTGGCTGTTGGAATGTTTTATTTGACAGTATGTTGTTAATATGGAAAGGATGACTGTCCTCTCCCTTGTGAGTCGTTTTGGACAAAAGCGTCTGCATAATAACTAAATGTAAATGTAAAATGGATGTAGGTCCAGTCATTTTAACAGATTTGACTGATTAGTATAAGGGTAAAAATGAAACGACATATTTACAGGAATGCCTACACTAAACACCAGATCTGTATCCAGTCTAACCTCTCTGTCTCTTCTTCCACTCCTGCAGGTCTGGAGCAGTCCAAGGAGATAGTGTTTGCCCCCAGCTCTGAGCCTGCCTTCGTCAGCATCCCCCAGAACAGGTTTGTGGAGCCATTTGTGCTGAACAACGGAACCTGGACCATCATCATTGAGGCCGAGGGCATTCTGCTGGTGAGTTTGCCACACATGCGGTAGCAGGGAAAGCTTGCAGTGGAGCTATTTAGCCCACTCCTTTACTGGCTCAGAGTAAACAGAAGAGGGTAAAATCATCTCTAAGTGGCTGTTTGTTTATGCCTGGGTGCTTAAGTGCACCTTATTCAAGTTTCTTAATGACCTGTTTTCTCTTCCTCCTTTTTTCTCTGTCTGCCTCCCTCTCCAGGATTATCTGGTGCTGTTGCCCAGTGCCTATTATGAGGCCCCCATCCTCCAGTTCAAAGTCACCGAGCCCTGTACCTACAGTCCCACCCATGATGCTAGTCAGAAGTAATGGGACTCTTAATATCCATACATCAAAGTCTATCCTACGTTTTATAATGTGCTTTTCCATGTCATCTTTATTGTCCCTGTTCTGGTTCATTATGGTTGATGACTAATGGGTCATTTGACATCTTGTCCCATCTGTCTTGCTGTTCTAGCTGTCTGCAGTATCAGCACCTGTCGCTGGAGGAGTACCTGTTCATCTCCGGTAATGAGGCCAGCTGCAGGTCAGATAACCACCTGCCCCGGCCCTGCCAGAATGAGAAGATCACCCAGAGACATCCCACCATGGCCATCTGCAGCGGCAATGATGTAAGTGTGTCTGCGTGCTGGTCTGAAGGTACAGATGTATTTGTGTGCTCGTACGTGTGTTTATGGGTTGATGAGTGAGTCCAGGAGTGTGGTTCTGTGCGTGTGTTTGTTAACCTGAGAGTATTGCTTTTATGTCCCCCCTTTGCCTGTGCCAGCAATGTGCGCATAAATTAAAACTATACTCCAATTTGGCATTATCTAAGTACACCTGACTCAGCTGCTGCTCTGTGCAAACAGCAGCATTTTCACCCTTCCCCCTTGTTCGTTCCCCTCCTCCAGATTAATGTGCAGTTGATTAGCCAGATGCACGCTCCAGGAGACTATGCCATAGTGGTGGAGTACTCCAGTGAGGAGGAGACCGCCCAGATCTTTACCGTCACCGTCAACTCGCCCGGGGAGCGCACACACCAGGAGCGCATCACTCTGGCCCACTGCAAGTACAGGTCAGTGTCAAAATGCACCTCTCTTGTGTGTCGTTGTGTGTTAAATATTGCTATGTCAAATGACATGTATGTGTATGGTGTGAGGGATTATCATCAGTTTTTTCAGATATCTGTTGTGTGCTCTTGTGAACACCCCCCTCTGTCTCTGCCTGTCCTTAGTTTCCTGTGCCGAGCGGTAGTTGTGGACAACCAGAACCGTGTGGCTGCCTTCTCCCTGTCCACTGAGATAGATCTCCAGTTCATTGCAGACAGAGCAAATTTCTTCCTGGTGAGAACTGCGCTGAAGTAGCACTTCAAATGACCACCAATAAAAGTTGTAACATTGAAATATGTTGACTGCCTGACTAACTGACTGATTCTTATTTTTTATTTTTTCATCCTAGAACAAAGTCTTCCTCATCCCCAAGGAAGAGTTTACCATGGAGTACCTGGTGCCCAAGATCCACTGCATCAGCACACACGGCCAGTTCTCACCTGCCAGGTAAAAAGGGGTTCTCAGCAGTTGTGAGTCCCTCGTGTATAACACAAAGGTCCTGGAATAAAGCAGTGTGCCTCTTATATCCAGTATCTTAATCTTAAAAAGAGTGGTGCCACATTCAATAAATACCTTTAAAACTTCATTACACTGATTCTCACGCCCTTTTCTTGTTCTTCTATTGTGCAGTGGCTCCTGTATCCCATCGCGGTTCCAGACCCCACCTAAATCTCTGTTATTGAAGGATGGCCAGGCGTCTTCTGTCCAGGAGCCCATCCTGGCCTCTCCCCCTGATCCAGAGACCCAGGCTGACTCCCCTCACTGGCCCGCCAGCGACAGACCCTCCACTGCTGCTGCAGAGAACACCGACCTCATCCGTCTGGACTCCACTCAGGTGCGCTCAGCTCCCCTAGCACGACATCCACAGAAAAGACACACTCCATCACACTCTGCTCCTCAGTGTCTCTCCCTCCTGTTATCTTAGTTGGCTTACAATGTAGTGGTTACATGCAGGGATCCTTTAGGATGATGGATGAATTAGCATTTTTAGCACTCTTAATCTATTTTAGTTCTATTCTATTGTTCTATTCTATTTATATATTCTATTGTGTTGTTGTTGTGTTATATGTTGTACCTCGTGGCACTAACAGGACCAGCGCTCAAAATTTCGCTGTATGCAAATACAATGACAATAAAGGCTTTTCTTTTTTCTTTCTATGATCAGAAACATCTAAGAGCTATTGCCAAATCCTAGGCAGCAGAGCTTTACATGGCAAAGTCCAACTGAGTGGACTCCTCCAGTCTTTACTCGCTTGTTTCAATAGAGTTCAGTGTCTTAATCTCATGTTTTCCCCCCTCAGAATGCTGTGGTGTACACCACCCGCGTGCACGAGCTGGGCCGCTACGTGTTCATCCTGCACTACCACCAGCCTGATCACCCCACCTACGCCACACAGGTTTACGTCAATGGCGGTCGCATCTGGCAAGGTCAGCTCCCTGCTGTCACACAGCCCACTGCACTGACTCTATGTACGTGGAGTAATGGTCTCACTAGGTCTCCTCCCTCACACATATTCTCTTTTTCCCCCATGGCTGCTCCTCCATCCCCTCTTCAGGTCATGCCAATGCCTCCTTCTGTCCCCACGGATATGGTTGCCGAAGCATTTTGATCGCAGAGAACCAGATCATCCTGGATGTGACGGACCATGAAGTGATTGTGAGGGTGCATGTTCCAGAGGGCAAAACGCTCTGGCTGGTAAGTGACTCAGGCGCAGGTCGCATGGATTCAAATGTATACTGTGTGTTGTAAACAAGACATGCATCAACAGTGTCATGTCTCCAATTTTCACAGTGGGTTTTTATTATGAACCAGAACACTACAGCCCTATATATTAATTCAAACACATCCATATGAAGTGTTGTTACAGTGGTTTGCGTTTGTGACTATGAATTGACTGAAGTTGGTGTGCGTTTTGATTTTGTTGTAGGACTATGTGTTGGTGGTCCCAGAAAACAGCTACAGTTCCAGCTTCCTACACGAGGAGCCTCTGGACAAATCCTATGACTTCATCAGCAACTGTGGACAGAACAGCTTCTACATTGAGTATGACTGCCAGTACTAATAGAGACACTCCTTTGAAATGCATTACAAGTTGGTTAACATGTCACAGGTCTGAATCTTGATCCCAGGGATTCAAGTTTCTTTAGATGTTCTTTGAGGATTGAATTCAAGAAAAACTTGAATATCCCTTGTTGTTTCTGTAAAGCCATATGAAGAAAAGGACATTAGGGACATGCTTACATTTTCCCAATTAGATCGTAATTTTATGGAACAAATACAAATATTTGTTTCCTAATACCTTTTCTGTGATGGTTGCAGTGTTTATAGGTTATGTTGTTTTGCATGGTCAACAACAGCCAGTTAACAACCAGTAGAAAGAATATCCCTGGGGAGATACAGAGCTCACTAACACTGTAATGGAAGAAAAATACACTTTTGCGAAGCTGCAACATTTCAAAATGTATTTCATCTTTAAAGAGACAAATGTGTAAAGTATGTGTATTTTCTAATTCATTTCTTAAATGGCTCTTAAACCTCCAGGCTCTTAAAACAGCATGCCTCTGTCTGCTCACGCTCATGCTCTGTCTTGTTCTGCCCTCTCCCCTCGCCCTCTCGTTCCAGCATGGACAAGTCCTCTGCGTTCTGCCGCAGGTCGGCCGTGTCTCTGTCGGCGTTCTTCAACGACGGCGCGCTGCCCTGTGGCTGCCACGAGGTTGGCGCCGAGAGCGACACCTGCGAGCCCTTTGGTGGCCAGTGCAGGTGCCGGCCCGACATCATCGGCCGCGACTGCTCGCAGTGTGCCACTGGCTACTGGGGCTTCCCCAACTGCAGACGTAAGTCACCACAGCAGGGGGAGGGGATGGAGTTGATGGAGGGAGAAAGGGAGAAAACAACAGAGAGAGACAGGAAAGAAGGGAAGAGAAGTTCGTTTACAAGATTTTTTATGTTTGTTTAGCAATTGTGAGCATGTGTCTTATCTGTAGGCAAGAGCTGTATTTGTGGGTGTGTACATGTGTATGTATGTGTGTATGTGTGTGTGTTTGTCTGTCTTTGTTTTCCTTATATGATATTAACGTGTGTATGTCTCTGCCTGTCTTCAGCCTGTAACTGTGGGACTCGTTTGTGCGAGCCGGTGACTGGCGAGTGCATCTGTCCCCCGCGGACCCTGCGGCCCGAGTGCACCCAGTGTGAGCCCGAGACCTTTGGCTGCCACCCGCTGGTGGGCTGTGAGCTGTGCAACTGCTCCCGACCCGGCATCACCTCCCAGGACATCAAATGTGACTACAACAGCGGCCAGTGCAGGTACAACACCTGACCTCCACTGTCACGGCCAGTCACTGTCAGGCTGAGGGATTGGGCTCTTAACACTGAGTCTCTCAGAGTCTGTTAACACTGGGGTGAAGAAGGGATGAATGGTGGAGTTAGTTATGGGTGTGGCTACAGTCAGTTATTTCACTTCCATCACAAGAATAGTCCAGCTTGTCTGTCTTCATGCAACTGTTAAAATATTTTGCCAGTCTTTTTTTTGTGCACCCACTAAACCCACACACAGAGAACCACAGACGCACACGCGCACACACACACACACACACACACACACACACACACACACACACACACACACACACACTACCCTCTTCCCTGGCTTCCCATAAAGCGTGCCTGGGAAAACACAGTGTGCTCACATCCTCTGTCATTTAGCCCGGAATGTCAGACCCTATTTTTACTTCCCTCATAATAAAGCACTTCAAATCACCAAACTAGGAGAAGACCGGCCACTAATCATCAGGGCAAACAGTGCGATGGGAGAGCTGCCATCTCACCCCAGTGCAGGGAGGCTTTGAGTCATACTTGGAAAGAGTAGACGGAGAGATGGAGGGATCAGCAGAGGGATGAACCCTAGAGAGTCCCCTCCTCTCCCCTCTCTCCTCTCTTCTCTCTCCTCTCCTCTCTCCTCTCTCTGCTCTCGCAGTCTATTCCTAATCGTCCCAATGCAGAGAGATTCCTCAGAACAGTGCCACATTCCCCAGGCACATTCCCACTCCGCAGCAAGTAATCTACTGAATCTGTCCAGACAAGACAGAAGGTGGTATGCTGCTTCAGGTCACAGGACCTGAAATAATGCTGACTTGCCACTGAGGGCACAAATGTGCTCATAGGCCTACAGATACAGAACTTGTGTTAAACATGCGCGCACGCACATCCACACACACATCTGTTATTTCCTTAGACCTTTGTCTATTTCTGGCATTAGAATGATTCCTGAGAGCTGTCTGTAAATGTTTTGAGTTTATTTTTTGATCAATGTTTTTTTGTGCCCTCCCTTTGTGACCCCTCAGATGCAAGAACAACATTATAGGGCGCCAGTGTGACCGCTGTGCCCCCGGTTTCTATGGCTACCCCAACTGTAGACCATGTGACTGTAATGATGCCGGTACAGAGAGTGATGTCTGTGATTACCACACCGGACGCTGCCTCTGTAAGGTGGGTCTCACTGATGTCTCTCAATCAAACCTATCACCATGTGTCCTTCAGGAAAACGAAGTACATACTGCCGGGAATGAAGGCACATACAGTAGGCCTGACAGTAGATGAGCTATTCTGCCTGTGGTTATCAACGCCCTGTCTTAGGTCCTCCACAAACTTCCAATTATACTGCAAAGTGAATATCAGGGCTATGAACCGTCTATTGACAGTTGGACCTTAGGTTGACCTGTTCCATCTCCCATCCACAGGAAAATGTGGAGGGCTCTCGCTGTGACCAGTGCAGGCTTGGCACCTTCCACCTGGACCCTACCAACCCCAAAGGCTGCACCAAGTGCTTCTGCTTCGGAGCCACAGACCGCTGCCGCAGCTCTGACAAACGCAGGAAAGAGGTAGCAAATCCCTACAAAGCCTCACTTCAGAGGAGCAGTCAGCTACTGTATACTGTACAGACACACAACTCCAGAGCACATCCTGCAAGATCTGTAGAAAAGTAGAAAATCTGCATTAGATCATTTGCTTAATGAATGTAATGTCACACTAATGTCATGTCATGCACCTCTGGTGTCCATCTCTGGCAGAACATGAACATGATGGACTGGGTGCTGTTGAGAGGCGACCGGCAGGAGATCCCCGTCTCCGTCTACCCCGGACAAGACCTGGTGGAGGCCGACCTCAGCGACGTACCCGATGTGTACCAGGACTTTCACTGGCACGCCCCTCGCACCTACCTGGGGGACAAGGTGAGACGATGACAAGTGACCGTAAAAGAATCATTGAGCAGGGGGCAGAGAGGTGAGCGCAGTGTCCTGAGGCGGAGGTGAACAGCTGAATGAAATTTGGAGTTTATGAGGCAGGGGACCTCTTGATCTCTCTCTTATATTGGTTTGGTTCTCAGGTCTCCCCCTGGCTATTAATCTCATCATGCCCCAGTTCAACACACATTTGCATACAAGTCTTTAGACTTCAATAGGCGCGCAGTAGCTCCAGGTGTGTGTTGTTAAGGTGAAGCAAGGTCTGCTCTGTGATGCAGTTTGACATAGTGCCATTCCTCTGCATGTAGTTACAGGGTATGACAGGTTCACAGGACAATCTCCGAGTTGAGTGTTTTAGTGTTTTCCTTTAATATGTGGATGTTCACTGAGAAGACAGCTTACTCAAACTGATTTCTTATCCAGGAACTGATCTCGGTGAAGCTCCTGGATGTACTCGGGGTCTTGTCTACCCTTGTCTGAGTCCCCTTATCTACTGCGTGACGGCTCTTAGTGGCTGCTCTGAGCTCTAGCTCTGGGACGTAGACTGTAGTGCTGATAGTAGATAGGTCGAGGTAAAATGTAGTGTGTGTTGGGACCATACATTTGGCGATTGGCTCAGGAGATAAGGCACGCTTGTTTGGTGTGAGACATTCTTAAGACTTAACTTCAATCCGCGGGGCGAGGTCATGGTTTGTCCTTTGTTCAGGTACCGTAATGCTGTAACCAATCAACTGTGCTTTTGTTTTGTCCTCTTTTCTTTTCTTTCATGCCCCCTTATGTGTACCCCTCTCCCAAACTGTTCCACTCTGCACTCATCAACCCTCAACGTCTGTCAAACATCTTTTCATTCCCCTCTCACGTCTTCCTCCTTGTTGTCCAGGTGTCGTCTTACGGAGGCTACCTGCGCTACCGCCTACACGCCCAGACCATGGCTATGAGAGGAGATTCTCTGTCCCTGCCTTCGGAGGCTTCGCGCCCTGATGTTATACTCAAGGTAGTTCAAACCCACGGCCTCCTTCTCCTTCCCCCCACTCTCCAACCTGAACACAGAGACATTCTCTTCTCAGTAACACTGTACCCAAAGGCATCTGTCTTCACATGCTCGTTTTCTAAATTAATGCAGGTCTTGGGTTTCATTAGACTTTCAAAAGAGAAGAGCTCACTCAATGCACTGTTTAGCCCAGGACTAATCCCCTTTATGGGAACCCGAGCCTGTACTGTATGGTATGTTTACCTTAGATGTCATGTGTAGTTATCACACTCAACAGTGACCTCATCAGTCTCTCTGTGAAGTTGTTTTTGACCTTATATGGTCTGTCTGCCCTAAATGTCACAGTGAGAGGTCTCCATGGTTCTCTCATAGGGTATGGTTTTATTAAAATACACTGTCTCTTGCTAATTGTTTATCTGTGTGTGCGTTCGTGTGTGTGTGTGTGTTCATGTCCAGGGGAACCAGATGACCGTGGTGTTCATGGAGAGAGAGTACCCCACTCCTGAGGATCCCCACGAGGGCATAGTCCACCTGGTGGAGGTAATCAACAACACACTGCCTTCATTTCAAACTATCACCTCTCTTGTCATCCCATCCAGGCTAATTCTCCTCAAAAGGATTAAGCCTCTAAACTTTTGACAAATTTACATTTTTTAAGTGAAACTCTCCACTGATCTCTTGCTCATGTTGTTAAAAGCCATACTCTCTTTTGCTTACATTAAACAGAGTACGATTTAGACTTAGGTTTAAAGTTTGAAATGATTCAGGCTCTGCAGTGCTTGTGGGCGGTGTAACATGCTTTAGTCTTTAGTATTGTTGTTTACCAGTGATGAACACTCTGTCTGTCTCTCTGTCTCCGCCTATCAGGGAAGCTTCCGGCATGCCCAGACAGGTAACGTGGTGTCTCGCGAAGAGCTGATGATGGTGCTGGTGGGTCTGGAGTCACTGCAGATCAGGGCGCTGCACTCTCAGTCGGCCGAGGCTGTGTCGCTCCGCGCCCCCGTGCTAGAGGGTGCCGACAGCCTGCCCTCGGGTCGCCATGCCAACAACGTGGAGATTTGCATGTGCCCTGCCAACTACCAGGGCGACTCCTGCCAGGTATTGCTGAATTAATTAGCAATAAATAAAAATGGATAAACCATCTCATAGCTAATTATAGCATCACATTAGTAATGGGAAACTTAGTCACTGTGTGTGATTTCTCTCACCCTATCCTCTCTCTGTTCTACTGCAGCAATGTGCTCCAGGTTTCTACAGAGACACCAAGGGTCTGTTCCTTGGCAAGTGTGTTCCCTGCCACTGCAATGGCCATTCAGACCAATGTCTGGATGGGTCTGGAGTTTGTGTGGTGAGTCCATTAGTATGAATGACTTCTTTATAATACATTAGTTCCTGGTTCTTTTACAAGATAGGTTCCCTTGTGTTGGGGGGAGGGGGCGGTTTCAATTTGAGTTATTTTTTGAATTCATATCAGTTAAAAATGATAAATACCATATCATGCTGCTCAAAAACTTAAGGGGTAGCATCTGTTATATTGACAACTGCAGTGCCGAACTAATTAAGTATATTACGAGGATAAATGTGTGATGATTAGATTTGTGATCTGACCAGTCATTGCTACACCCCGTGACTGATGATGATGTTAATTACTGGGTTAACCTCTGCTCCATCAGAACTGCCGGCACAACACCGCAGGAGACCACTGTGAGAAGTGCCCGGGTGGTTTCCTAGGTAACAACAGCGTGGAAGGCCAGGCCGTGTCTTGCACCAGCTGCCCCTGTCCTCTGCAGGTGGCCTCCAACAAGTCAGTACAGCTCTCACATCTCCTCTGCTTCTGTAATTAATTTGTCAGATACCCTTAGTGAAAGAACCCTTGTTTCGTTAGTTCAATCGAACCAACACACCCCCTTAAGTGTTCCTATTTGTGGGGTATATCTTTATGTCATCCATTCTCAATGTTGTATCTGTTTTGAAAGAAGTCAGACACTGTTAACTGTAAGAAATGGTTGAAGCACTTTCTTCTAAGTTTAGCACCCTGCTGAAAATGATAATGTATGTGAAGTAATTGCTGTCATGGGGCTTAGTGTTTTTCACAAATATTTGTATTCCATTCGTCCCTTCTCTCAGCTTTGCCATTGGCTGTGTGGAGAAAACGCATCAAATGCACTGCCTGTGCATGCCAGGGTATGCTGGACCCAAATGTGAAAGGTCAGTGTGTCTCTCTTTAGCTCCTGCTGGTTTCGCCAGCTGCTCATGCTTTTAAGACATCTGGTAGCTCCCAGCAGGTGAGCACCACGGTCAGCGCCTCTGCTGCTAGCACTGAGCTCAGGAAGGAACCACATAAGTGAAGCTCAATTACACTTGAATCATTCACATTCAGTTCACTTCAGCAGTCCTTAGTGGGTCCTATCATTCATCTGACACTCTTAAGACATATTCTGTCATACTTACGTCATGTTTAAATCATAATTCACAATTCACAATACTTCTACACTCCAGGTGTGCTCCTGGTTTCTATGGGAACCCCATGGTGATTGGAAGCACGTGTCTGCCCTGCCGGTGCCATGACAACACCGACCCCAACATGCTGTTCAGTGACTGCCACCCTCTGACGGGCGAGTGCCAGGGCTGCATGCACGACACGGCTGGTCCCCAATGTGAGATCTGTGCCCCCGGCTTCTACGGAGATGCTGTCATTGCCAAAAACTGCACCAGTAAGACCCGTTAGCCGAGAGCTTAGACAAAATGAGTATATTAACAAATTCAAACTAATCAATGTTTGTTCACATATAGTTCACATATGTTTGCTGGCTATATTTTGATGTTTTCTAATAATAATACAAATCAATAGAGTGCAACTGCTCCCCATGTGGCACCGCATCATGTGACCCCCACACTGGCCAGTGCCAATGCAAGTCTGGTGTGACTGGAGACCTGTGTGACCGCTGTGAGGTGAGTTTAAACCGTCCACTAGTTTCCTTAGCGACCTGTATCCTGTACAGATGCTTTTCAGGTTGGCGTTGAGTTAGTGTGCTGTGAGGCCCTTTGTCTCATATTTCCCTCCCACTTCGATTTCTGCTTCTGTTCAGGATGGCGCGTTTGGCTTCAGCTCCTGTTCCGGATGTCAGCGGTGTGACTGTGAGGCATCGGCTGCCCTCCAACAGCCCTGTGACCCGAAGAGTGGCTCCTGTGCCTGTCAGCCCGGAGTCAACGGGCCTCACTGCCGCCAGTGTGCTCCAGGATTCTGGGATTATGGCCCTAATGGCTGCAGGAGTGAGTCCCCCTCCCAGTTCTCGTAGTTACAAGCCTAACTCGGCTTATACATACAGCAACCTATTCACTTATTCGGGGAATAAGGTGTACACTTTGCAAGAGCAGAATTCACTTTAGCTTGATTTTAGATTGCATGACCTGAAAGTACTGAGAAGACCTTATTATGCATTGACATTTGTGTGTCTGTGTGTGCGTGTGTGTGTGTGTGTGTGTGTGTGTGTGTGTGTGTGTGTGTGTGTGTGTGTGTGTGTGTGTGTGTGTGTGTGTGTGTGTGTGTGTGTGTTGTGTGTTTGTGTCCAACTCCCTTCAGAGTGTGCATGTAAGGCAGGCCGATGCGACCCCCGCACAGGAGAGTGCAGGTGTGCAGATGGCCTTACTGGGAAACAGTGTGACACCTGCATCAATAAGCACAGCGTGCTTGTTCAACATGGAGACCTTTCGTACTGTGAACGTGAGTACAGCCCTAGCGAGACAAAGAGACAGAGTGACAGTCAGAGAGGGTTGTTATGGTAACTGTGCTAATGGTGTGATGTGTTCTTTTTGTGGCAGCGTGTGATACCTGTGTGATAGTTCTGCTGAAGGATCTCGATGCGATGACCCAGAACTTTAACTCTGTGGCCAATCAACTCACTAGCCTCAATGCCAGTTCCATCGCCTGGGGGCAGCTTAACAACCTCAACACATCCATTGAGGCCATCGCTGTGAGTTTTTACATGTAACATACACAACATAACATACACAACACATGCATACACACTCTCTCTCTCTCTCTCTCTCACACAAACACACACACACACACATGCTCTCTCCCACTCATTCAAAGCCCATATGCTGGGACCGAAATGCACACGCTGTACCAGCAATGAGCATTACATTCACTCTGCCCAGAATTCTACATATTTACCTCTGCTGACTGTAAGACTCGTTTTCCCAGAGTGCCATCGAGAACTACAATGGCAGCCTGGATGTGAGCAGAAGCCGAGCCGACATGCTGGACGGAGAGCTGCAGAACATCAACTCTGATATTGATGAACTGGAATCAAAGGTGTGCAGTGTGCCTAATTCCACTTCTAGTGTGTAATCAGTTTGTTTGTTTGTTTTTATCCCCAAAACATCTTTGTACCCTTTTGTGTGGGGATCTGTCAGAATATAAGGGGCTGATCTGAACTCTAATGTGTGTGCTATACTGTAGGCTGGTGTGACGGGTCGCAAGGGCGATGACCTGGAGAGAAGCACCACCTCCACCCACAGGAGGGCAGAGGACCTTCTCAGCTTCATCAAAGGCATCATGGGAGATGTGGATGGTACGACACCCAACACTTCATTCACCAATGACCACAAATACTCACACATCCACCCTAGAGTCTGCTACACGCAGAGGATTCAGTGGCATCACTCAGAAGCTCTGTTCAAATAATAAACAATGTAAACTCACTAACTTTAAAATGGCTGAAGAAACACAGTCTTGCACATTTGAGCTTTATCATTTAAGAAACAAATACAACAGGATATACAGTGTATTGATCATGTTAACAGGTGCGGTAATCGTAGAACAGCTTAGCATACAAGTGGACCAGACTTTACAAGTCAGATTTTTTTGTTGATCTACAATTTTTATGTCTCTCCCGCGCCCCTCAGACATCATCAAGCTAGTGAACCGCACAGCCATGAACGAGACATCAGAGGAGCCTGAGGAGGTCCTGTCTGAGAAGATGGCCGAGGTGGAGGCCATGCTGAAGGACATGCGCTTCCGTAGCCTGGACCAGCAGCGGAAACTGGCCGAGAACGAGAAGGAGGAGGCCAACACACGTGAGTGAGAACTTCACACACACACACACACACACACACACACACACACACACACACACACACACACACACACACACACACACAGGCTCAACAGCCAGACGAATCATTGTTTGTCTGTTTGGTTAAAGAGTAAAATGGTAATGTTGAGGTTTTAGGCTGACTGTAATGCTTTTGAAAAGTGCTCAGTTTTTGGATTGTTTTGATTTGATTTGAGTGTCATAGTTATTCTCTCTCTCTCGCTCTCTCTCTCTCACTCTCCTTCTCTTAGTGCTGGACCGGGTAAAGGATGATATGGCGAACCGCACAACTGCTAATGAGGATAAGGTTCAGGCCATCAGAGACTACCTGAAGAAGTTCCACGACCAGCTCATGGACCTGAGAGACGCGCTCAATGACGCTGTCAAGGACACAGCCAGTGCCGCCGAGATCAACAACCTGAACCAGAAGATGCTGGAGGAGATTCAGGTACTGTACACACACACACACGCACGCACACACACACACACACGCACACACACACACACACAAGCATACACACACAAACACACACAAACACACAAAAAAATCATTTTGCACTAACCTGAGTGAGAATCAGCTGTGTGCTGGCACAATTTCATCCTCTCATAAAAAGACCTAGAGTGTCTGGCTCCATATTGAAGTTGTCTGTGTGCTCCTCCCTCTTCAGGCAAAATTGGCGGAGCTGAAGGAGAAGGAGAAGGAGGTGAAGGCCCTGCAGGAGATGGCCGAGGATGATGTGGCTCAGGTCAACGACCTGCTCGTCATGCTGCAGGACTCTAAAGAGGTGGGTCCTCCACACTGTCCTCAACACACTGTTCTGTACAGCAAAGACTGAAACAATCAGATACACACACACAAACATGAAGAACCAAGGCATGGTATTATACCAATGCGGTCAGCATTAATATGTTGATCAGACTGCTGAATGGTGTTGAGAGAGATAGCATTCCCGTGAGTGGATATGCATTTCTTACCTTAGGTCATATGACTCCATGTACACTATGGCAAACTGTGTTAAACCTGTCTAATACCCTTCATTCTATTGCCTCAGGAGTATGAGAAGCTGGCAGCCCAGCTGGATGGAGCCAGTAAGCCTCTGGCTCAGAAGGTGCAGAAGTTTGCCCCATCTGCCACCAAAATACCCCTGGTGGAGGCAGCAGAGAAACATGCTGAGATGCTGGATGAACTTGCTCGTAACCTGTCTAGGTGCGTGTGTGTGCGTGTGTGCTTTGTCTCACATAAATCTACAGTCGGAGAGCTAGTCTTCCTTAAATCATTTTCAGGATTGTTTTGATTCTGACGCTGTCGTTGCATTCTGCTCTGAGCAGCGTGATCGAAGGGAGCAATAAGGACGGCTTCATCCAGCGCGCCTATAACGCGTCTCGCGCCTACACCAACATCATCGACAGTGTGAACGAGGCCGAGGCTGCTGCCAACCAAGCAAACAAAGCAGCCATGGATGCCCTCGAGGTAGGGATCACACACACAAACATACACACAGACACACAGACACACACACACACACACACACACACACACACACACACACACACAAATAAGATCACTCAAATTCCTCTACAAACTAGAACACACAACACACACAAGCACTTAACAGAAATGTACACACTATTCAAACAACCTTCATTTCACTCATGCACGTATATGGACAGTCAGAAACACCTAGTTTTAATTGACTGCTAAAGTATTCTAACCAGAGGTTGGTGGACAGTCAGAAACACCTAGTTTTAATTGACTGCTATAGTATTCTCACCAGAGGTTGCATTTGTTTTTTCTCCGCCTTTCCTGCAGAATCTGAAGAACTTGAGCCTGAAGCAGCGGGCCGAGGACATGAAGAACCAGAGCATTGAGATGGTGGAGGATGCCACCTCTCTGCAGAACCAGCTGGAAGATGGTAGGAACGCAGACATTTGAAGTCTTTATTTCATGTTATCTGTGTGAACAAAGACCTCAAAGTGGCCTGAATCAGTCTCAGACAAACCCACTCCATTGGCAGATGTTAAGGAGCAGTGTTTTTAACATGGTTTTTGATATTAACTGTGCACAAATTGGGATTGGTTTTATGACAGACGTGAAGCCCAACCTTGACAACCTTAAGGACCGTCTAAAGGAAGCCAAGGACAAGAAGAAGACATTGCAGGAGGATCTGGATACGATACAGCAGAGCCTAAATATGACTACAGGTAAAGAAGCAGGCATTTATTCTCAGACTTCCCAGCACATCCGCTTCCTCTCTTTTCCATTACAGCACGTTCAACCAAACAATGTATGTACCCAAAACCACAATCATTTCAGACAAAGGCTGGCAAAACACACACACACACACACACACACACACACACACACACACACACACACACACACACACACACACACACACACACACACACACACACACACATACACAGACAATCACCCAAACGCGCACTCATACACCTATATGGATGGACAGAAAAGAGAGAATCCTCAATACACATTTGCTGTTTGTTGTGGCTGTTCCAGATGACACCGCAGACACCATAACTGCAGCTAAGAGTGCAGCAGAGCAGGCCAACAACACCATCGCCCAGGTGGTGGACACGCTGGGGCCCATCAAGGAGCAGCTGCAGAAGTGGCAGGACCAGTACGGAGACTCCAACACCACCACTGATGACATTAACAACGCCCTGATGGAGGCCAACCAGTCTAGTGAGTTTCATCTGTGTGTGTGTGTTTCGTGTGTGTGTGTGAGTTTTTGGGAAACACAATCAAATGGCTTTAAACTGTGGACTCTAAGTTTTACTAATGTCTCCTTGAAGTTTACCACACTCATTAAATGTATTTAGTTTCTCAATCTCTTTGCATGAATCTTGGTAATTCTATGGTGTAGTTGCATGAGCAGATGATTTTGTCATGTTTCAGTGTGTGTGTGTGTGTGTGTGTGTGTGTGTGTGTGTGTGTGTGTGTGTGTGGGTGTACCACTAATTGTCCCACTATGTTGCTACTCACAGTGAGTGCTCTTGGAGAGACCATCCCTCTGCTCTTGAAGAAACTGGACCGTCTAGACTCGGTCCAGATGCCCAACATCTCTGAGAACATCCTGCGCATCCGCCAGCTCATCGCCCAAGCCCGCAAGGCTGCCAGCAAGGTACCAGTCCACAACACCAGAACCACTCGCAAACCCCGTTACCAGCCCACTGCCTCTCCAGTCATGAAAGATATAAACACAGAGAATTAGGTGCAATTGCAGTCGCTTATGAATTTATATGGCCACTAATCAAATCTTGGAAACTGTACGCTTTATAGGTGCAATCCTCGATCCTAGCGAAAAGTTGTTGATATTTGAGCTCAATAGCCAATCAAATACTGCGACACATTCTCCTTCACAATAGAAGCATACGATGTGTTTAACTCAGGTATGTTGTTCCCTCCTCAGGTGAGTGTGCCCATGAAGTTTAACGGCACGGCCGGCGTTCAGGTACGCACCCCCAGCAACCTGGCGGACCTGGCGGCCTACACCTCCCTCAAGTTCCACATCACCTTGCCCGAGACCAGCCGCAAGCGCCGGCAAGACAACAACCGCCAGTTCGTCTTTTACCTGGGCAACAAGAACGTAAGCACCACAAGGGGAGCTGGGTTGTTTGAACTTCATTAGAAATATGATATCGCATGTGTGTAGGGTAATCCTCTGTAACTGTATACAATTGTAGGGAACTGGAGTGATTTTCAGTGTGTGTGTGTGTGTGTGTGTGTGTGTGTGTGTGTATGTGCGCGTGTGTGCGTGTGTACTTATGTGTTTATGTGTGTGTGTGTGTGTGTGTGTGCATGTATGTGTGTGTGTGTGCTTGTATGTGTGTGTGGGTGTGTGTGTGTGTGCTTGTGTGCATGTGTGGGTGTGTGTGTGTGTATATGTGTGCACGGGCCCTCACACCCTCTTGCCTCTGTACTGGTCTCTGAATGTGCAGTCCAGTAAGGAGTTCTTAGGCATGACACTGGAGGGCAAGAGGCTGCGCTGGCTCTTCAACGTGGGGGGAGACACGGCTGAGGTGACCACTCAGGAGGACGTCATGTCAGACGGGAGCTTCAACAGCATTAATTTAGAGAGGTGAGGCACATGCTCCACAGAACCTCCATCAAGCACCAAGCCCACTAGCGTAGCTATGTCAGTTATCGGACAGTGTCAAACATCGGCCATTCTGTTAAACAATCAAAATGCTAAGTTTAATAATGGATTAACAATCTATAAATTCAGTTTAATAATGGATTCACATGGCAACGCCAACGCTTGCCGATAACACGCCGTCCGATAATTAACACCGTTACAATATGACCATAGTTACTTGCCGTGTACAGTCATTTTGAAATGTCTTCAGTATTTTCTGAATGCTCCTGGTCCTCAATACTTTCCTCATTGTGTGTGTGTGTGTGTGTGTGTGTCCATAGGATCTTGCAGTACGGACAGATGGCCATGTCATTCGATGAGAAGGAGAGGCGAGTGGTGAAACAGAATATGGAGGCCAAAGGAGACAGCGGCCTGCTCAACCTGATGACCGCGGACACCGTCTTCTACGTGGGAGGTTACCCTGAAACCTTCAAGGTAGTGTGTGTGTGTGTATGTGTGTGTGTGTGTGTGTGTGCATGTGCCTCTGTGTATTTTTTTATTTTGGTATAGTAAATGTGATTTTGATTAACGGTTCCGGTTAACGGCTGGTGTGTGTCTTTTCTGTTCCAGCCCCCTCCCCAGCTGGAGCTGCCCAACTTTAAGGGCTGCATCGAGCTGGAGACCCTTAACGAGGAGGTGCTCAGTCTGTACAACTTTGAGCAGTCCTTCCAGCTCAACACCACTGAGGTCAAACCCTGTGCTAGGTAAGGCGCGTGTTAACTTGCGGTGCGCCTTAGTGAAACCTTCGTCACAAAAGGCACTGGCGTTAAAGATGTCAAATAGATACAGGCTTGTTTTGCTTTAGAATTGATGTAAAAGGAGAATACAAGGTAATGTGTGCAAGTGGTGTGTGTGCATGAGCATGTGTGTGCTCATGTGTGTAAAATGGATTGATTTAATAATGTAGTGACCTTCGGTTATTCTGCACCGAAACAGAGGAAAGCCTACACTGATCCAGCCGTGGGTGTCCGACGCGGCGTACTTTGATGGCAGTGGATACGCCGAGGTCACCTTCAAGCCAGACAGCTCAATGCAACGTTTCGAACAGGAAGTCAAGCTCATCTCTCACAACGGCATCCTGCTGCTGCTGCAGAACGAGGTAAGCGGTCCATCACCCCCTCGCCCCTGCAGCCTCAGGCAACTCCAGACTAACACACTCAGTCCTTCAGGAGGCCTTAGCATTTCCTGCTTCCTGTTAAGAACACTGAGTCTTCCATATTTGTGTAGGGGTGTGAACTTCAGGTAGGCCTATGAGCCCTTTTCACTGGTGCCGTCGGTCAGAATGTTTTTGATTCTCGCAGGGTCCTGCACCTCATTCTGAGGTGAGGGTTGCACAAATGCTTTTGTCCGACATACATATTAGTAAATTCCACACCCTATCAACCAAGTCAGTGGTCAAGCATTGATGGAGCTTCTTTGTTGCAGTCCCAAAGGTGTGGGCAAAGCTCCTGAGCTGGATAAAGCATCCTTGAGTACATGTGTAAGGAGTGTAGAAAGAAAAGAAAGAAATTGTATACATGGATCAGATGCCAATGACTTACATTCCATTCATCCATGCTTCCATTCTTTTTGTTCTCTCTCTCTCTCTCTCTCTCTCTCTCTCACACACTCTCTCTCTCTCTCTCTCTCTCTCTCTCTCTCTCTCTCTGTCAGGGAAAGTTCCTGTGTCTGGCAGTGCGTGACGGCATCCTGGAGCTCTACTTTGATTTCAGCGGTACGCTAGAGATGGCAACTGCCCTCAAAGTCCAGAGAGTCAGCGACGCCAAACCCAAACCTGTGAGTGGCGTACACAAGCACTTGACTTCTGCTCACTCTGGACATGACAACATGACATTGTTCCTCACACTGTCTCATCTCAAGGGGCTATTGGTCTCCCTCTGGGTTTAACCGTGACCTCCTAGTCCTAGTCTAGTTTACAGATGCTGTCAACAGACTCCCTAATGCCTCCTCCCTGTTGCACGCTCTTGTGTTTCCTCCGTGCCACCAGATTGAGGTGATCATCATTCAGAAAAGCAAGCGCGTGGTGGTGAGGTGCGAGAGAACCAACGTGTACAACGTCCTGGTCCCCACCGATCTCCCTAGGTTCTATGGGTCCTACTACCTGGGAGGGGCTCCTGAAAGCAGCATACCAGAGAGGTGAGCGAGGGGGCCTGGGAGACGCACCATGACACGGAGCTCAGTTCACATCAAACACAACATGGCGTAGCTTCACTAGCAAGTGTTCCATTCTTTTTTTATTTTGTTCTTGTGGCTTGGTAGAAAAAGAAAACGTTTTTCACTGTTTGTTTGTTTGTGTGTGTGGCTATGTGTGTCTGTGTGTGTCTGTGTGTGTGTGTGTGTGTGTGTGTGTGTGTGTGTGTGTGTGTGTGTGTGTGTGTCTGTCTGTCTGTGTCTGTGTCTGTTTGTGTGTGTTTGCAGCCTAAAGGCTATGTTCCCTAGGGGAGGCTCCATCAAAGGCTGCCTCAGGGGCATAAAGGCCATGAACTCCCACGTGGACCTGAAGAGAATGAACAGCACCGGCCTGAGCTACGGCTGCCCCGACGACCTGCTGGTGAGAACAGACACTCCCCAGTCTTGGCCGTAAAAGCCACAGGCCTTGTTTGTGTGGATAGCTCCCTTTTTACTGTTGGTTGCATTTATTAACCCCGTCTCTCCCCCCCTCACCTGTCACCCTCTCTCCTCTCCCTCTCTCTCTCTCCTTTCTCTTTCTCTCCCTCTCTCTCTCCTCTCCCTCCTCTCTCTCCTGTCCCTCTCTTCTCTTTCCGTTCTCTCTCCTCTCTCTCTCTCCTCTCCATCTCTCCTCTCTCTTTCCTTTCCCTCTCTCCTCTTCCTCTCCCTCTCTCCCTCTCCTCTCCATCTCTCCTCTCTCTCTCCTCTCCCTCTCTCCTCTCCCTCTCTCTCCTCTCTCTCTCTCCTCTCCCTCTCTCCTCTCTCCTCTCCCTCTCTCCTCTCCCTCTTTCCCTCTCCCTCTCACTCCTCTCTCTTTACCCTCTCCCAGGTTGTGCGCGAGGCCCACTTCACAGGCCAGAGTTACCTCAACATGAAGCTGGACCAGGCCCCGGCCCTCAAGGACAACTTCTACGCTGGAGTGGGTTTCCGCACCGAGCAGAAGGAGGGGCTCATGTTCTACCACCAGGCTTCGGTATGACCCTTCACCCTTGACCCTTCACCTAAGCAGCTGTACAGCTCTGTGGTGCCTGGGCATCACTAAAGTCATGCACTCTTTAGAAGGGCTTTAGTTTCACGGCCCTCAATGTGATACCAGGCTTGTGTTTGGATATGCGGTTACTTGTCAACTGAACAAAGTGTATAATTCTTTGTGTAGAAGTGTATAAACATTTGCTCCCATAATAATGGGTGGTTTATTTGTGTGTGTGTGTGTGTGTGTGTGTGTGTGTGTGTGTGTGTGTGTGTGTGTGTGTGTGTGTGTATGTGTATGTGTGTGTGTGTTGAACAGGATGGAGTGTGCCAGATGTTCCTGGAAAAGGGCCACGTGGTGGTGAGGGCTGGAAACAGTCAAGTAAAGAGTCAGAAGACTTACAACGATGACAACAGCCACTATGTGGCTTTATACAGCAACAGCAATGGGTAAAGTCTGTTTGTCACTTACCCCCATACAAACACTTACCTTTCATACACATTCAGAATGTACTGTAGTGTTGCGATAGTATCGAAAGCATGTGTTGACCATCTTCAACAAGACATGCTGATTTTGCTGTAGAGTTTGGAAATATATGTTCACACAAGCTTAAATTCAAGCTGAGCTTGTAAATAAGTGCCTGTATAGGTAGCGAGTGAGCCTTAGCACGACTGTACACAGGCTAGAAGATCATCTGTGTGAGTGTATGAGTAATTGTTGTTATACGTTACACTGTACTGAGCTGATGGTTATTGCAACTGTAGGATCCGTGTCTATTTGGATGACGATCTGGAAAAGGAGGCTTTGGCAGACAAAGGCAATCGTAAGGCACAGGACGTGGGCACTCTCTACCTAGGTGGCACCGACAGCAAAGATGGCATGGCCAACCTCACTGGCTGCCTCAGCAACATCTTCGTCAAGAGGTGAGCCAACGATGGGCAGTGAGTGATGGGGATGAAGCGGATGGAGCGAGTGACCGGGGTGGTACTAAGTGCAGGAGAACTGTGGTGACTGGACTGAGGACAGTGTGGATTGTTTGAACATAAGAAAAAGGGTCTCTATGTTGAACACATAGTTCATGACATGGATTGACACACTGAGTTGTGTCCTCTCCCCTCTCGACAGGACCGCTCCAACGCAGATGGTGCTGGATTTGATCCGAGCCACGGAGAATGTCAACGTCCCTCTGGACTGCCCAGCAGCCTCGAAACCCCAACAGATCCTGGCCTCTCCACCTCGCCACAAGAACCAGAAGGTACATTATTGATGCCTTGGCCCTGCGTTCCGTATAGCCTTGTGACCATGTTACTTAGTAATCAAATGAATCACAGATGTCAAGAGGCATGTCTTATTTGTATTCTCGCTCTGCTAATGTGTGTGTGTGTATGTGTGTGTGTGTGTGTGTGTGTGTGTGTGTGTGTGTGTGTGTGTGTGTGTCTGTGTGTCTGTGTGTGTGTGTGTGTGTGTGTGTGTGGGGGGGATTTAGGGCAAACACAAGAAGCCGACGGGCGGGTCTAATGGTCACACTGCTCGTGAGTCGTGCCAGCCAGAGCAGTTCGCTCAAGAACCCAAAGCCCTGCACTTCAGCGGTTCCTCTCACAGCCGCCGTCGATACAACTCTCTTCCCGCAACCTTGGGCAGGCCGTAAGTCAACGCCAAACACCACCACAAGGCCCTCCAGCCTCCCTCTTAACACAAGCCTTTAGTTCCTTCTCTAGACATTTTCAAGTATCTTTCAAATTACATGTTATACTGTTACTGTTACATAGACACTTCAACGTGGTAACCAACGTCAAGAATCAATAGCAGAACTGTTTGTGAATTGTTTGGACCTTGTTTAACTGCAGCATTACATTGACAAACATGACCACGTGGCATTTAAGCAGACCTCAATTTGCAGGGAGCGTTTTCATTTGAAATGTACTAGGGTAGTGGAAGCAAAGCTCTCCCGGAAATGGAGAATCTATCTTTGCCAACCCTAGCTTGTCTCCGGCACAGCAGACTCACTTCAAATGGATTCCACAGATCTCACATATCCATGGGGGTGCGCTTGAACTCCTCCGACGGCCTGATCCTCTACGCCGGAGGAGAGAAGGGAGACGCCACCGTGGCCTTGTCCGTCAGCGAGGGCCGTCTTCAGCTCCACTTCCTCGCGGGCAAAAGGAAGATCAGCATGACCAGCAGCAAGAAGTACAACGACGGTCTGTGGCACGAGGTGAGCCGCTCAGCATCACCCTCTGGGGGGGGTGGAGGTTCTAACCTGGTTTGTGGTGAAGTTAAGAGCATAGATTATGTCTCGGAGGAAAAGCATCTCATTTGATGTCAAGGATAGTAGGGCACACAACCAGGTGTGTTACTTATGACATGTAGAGTTAATTTCTGCATACAGCTTGTCACATGTAACGCACCTAAGTCATCGGCTAGCCGTGTTCGACTGTGTGTTAGCATTGGACATATGAGTATGTTTTGTGTTCCAGCTCGTCGTGAAAAAGGAGGGAGACCAGGTTCGCCTGATAGTAGATGGCATTGACACCCACAGCAAGAAGGTGTCAGGAGGGGAGAGGAGCTCCATCAAGCCCCCTCTTCACATCGGAGGTCTCCCCGCAGACCTGGCTCCTGCACCCTCGGTAAACAGTCGATACTTTAATGTCCACCACTTAATCAACACTAATGCCCTAGTAACATATGGAATCATTCAATGTCCTAATACTCATTAATGTTGTGGATTTCAAGTTTGATATGTCTTTACAGCATGTGGCGTGTATTATCCACGTATAAATACCAGAAATTCATAGCAAACCGAAAACAAAGTGGTCATACAGACATTTGTATGGTTTGGTGTTTTTTCCACTGATAATATATTCCCTTCCTTTCCCTCTGTAGTTCCCCGGGCCTGCAGGTTTCGTGGGCTGCGTGAAGGAGCTGAGGGTGAATGAACAGGCCCTGGACAGCCCAGCCGAGAGCGTGGGGGTGGTGCCCTGCTACCAGGAGCCCCTCCAGCCAGGCGTCTACTTCTCCAGCGAGGGAGGACACCTGCTCATAGGTCAGCCTCCCCAGCTCACCTCCAGGCGTCTCCCCCTCAGAATGTACAGCAGTCTGTTCAATCGGTTCATAAGGAGCTCAGGAACAGCATTTGCAGTATTTCCAATAGAATTCGAATAGACTTCTGTGACTGTATCATGTATTATTCACTGTATAACGCATGTTTATTCTTTCAGTCATGTTATAAGCACCAATAAGTGATGAATTCTGTCTGCATGCATAGATGAGTCGCTGGTGTTGAGTCGTGACCTGGAGATCCAGCTGGACATCCGGCCTGTGTCCGACTCTGGGCTCCTGCTCCACGCAGGGGGTTACAAGGGCCAGCAGCTCAGTCTGTTCCTGCACCAGGGAGAGGTACACACAACACAGGCTCCTGCATCTCTGGCATGCCGTCTGACTCGTCATTCTCTCCCCCAACCGTTACCTCATGCCAATGCATGCGCATGCACACACACACACACACACACACACACACACACACACACACACACACACACACACCAGGGTGCCTTTTGCTTCTCCCATATCACCACTGATGATTTGTGTAAAACAGAGAATACGAGACTGAAGTGTTGCCTTTTCCTCCAGGTATCAGTGGTGATGAACAGCGGTAATGGTGATTTCTCTGTGTCTCTCACTCCGGAGGAGTTACTGTGTGATGGCAGGTGGCACAGTATTATGAGTAAGAAACATTCTGTGATTCTGTGAACATGTTGTGATTATGTTTAGCATTGTGTCCCACTGTCTCCATGTGTATCGTAAACTAGGGTAATATTATTAGGGCAATACTTTATAGTTTCCAAGTAACTTGAAAAATTGTGCCCTTTCAACTGACCTGTCTTGTTTGTGTGTTAGTTGTGAAGAAGAGTAACGTGATCCAGCTCCATGTGGACACTGCCAGTCAACATGGTGTTGGACCCAAACAGAAGCGGACAAATGGGGGCAAAAATAAAGTGTACCTTGGCAGTGCTCCTGGTAAGGATCTGGATTCTTTTATTAATTAGAACACGTCATGCTACTACAGAAACAGAGCATTATTGCTTTTTTTCATATTTGGTAATGTTATGAGAATGGTGTTCTCCACATAATCCCACTTTGATACCTTGGTATTGATAACACAGAATATTTCCTTGAGAGTCATGCTTTAGGAATCCTCTGAAGAAGCTTCATAAATCCTCGAAGCCCACTGTCTTTTGTCTAAACAAGTTTTTTATCCCCCACAGATGCGGCCAAAATTCCTGGCATCCCTGCCTCTCTCCCCTCATTCCATGGCTGTGTGAGACAAGTTGTGCTGAACCACAGAGCCACCATGCTGTCCAAGCCCATGTCTGTGTCCGGAGCCGTGGCCACCCAGGGCTGTCCAGCCATGTAGACCCCCAGGCACTGTCCCAGTCCCAGTCCCTACTGTACACCTCCATCTGGCACAGCTAGTGTCCAACTCCTCAATCATGGGTGGTGGGCTTACTTATGAGATTAGTTAATTTAAACAGATATTTATATTTTTTTGTTTTATACAAATGTATATTTTTTCGGCATCTTTTTTGTTTAATATACCAGCACTGTAAGTGCTAAGGAGTATGAGAGACCATCTGTTTAAAATGTGCTAGTACTTTAAGCCTAAAGGGAGGACCACTTCCTCATCTGACACTCATCCGACACACCAAGCTTTGAATCTGGCACTTCATTATCATGTGTTTATGTATTTTAGATAACTGCACAATTTGTAATCATAATGGGAACAATTTATACCCTGGGCAAGACTTCATTCACATATCTATTGGCTTAGTATTTTTAAATTCAAGCACCATCACGCAAGTCAGCTCGCGGCCATGTTGAGGGGCACGATTGATGTTGGGTTTCAAACATCAAATCACTTGAGTGAGTGTATTCAGTGCCCCATGTACACTGGGTGTACACAGATCATGCAGACACTGGCATGGCTGACTCATAGGCTATGAAAAATATTACTTATTGTTTTTTTCAAACGGAGAATTCCAACCCAACACGAAGATGGAACCTAGAATTCCTGACTACATGAAGGCCCTTTTAAAATACCACTGAGAAAGTAATGACTGGAAATACCAGTGAACTTTAGTGTTTCAAAGGTTGTTGTAGATTGCCTTTCCCATGACCCGTTTGAGTTTGGCCTAATTGTATTACATATCTAATTTCACTTTTTTTTTTTTTTTTAATCGGATCCCCTAAAATGTTATAGTTGTATTTTTAATGGTTTTAATAAACAGTTCTTTGATAAAACCTTGTATTGTTTGGCTGTTTAAAAATGCATAGTTTATAGGCCTTGCAATGTCATGTAATATAACTGAATGTTAAGATAACAGAAAAGTTTAGATCAGAATAAAGGCAACAAAACACATTAATGACACCAAAAATACTTTTACTGTAAGCCAAGTAAACAAAAAAAAAATGGTAGCAGTTTAGCTCAGTGTTACAAAACAAAGAAAGGTAAACAGACATTCCAGACATCTTATTTCCTGCAAGGCATCAACAAAGTGTGAGACACACAGCAAACTGCATGTAAGTCAGTAAAGAGCTCTCTAATCCAGACTCATGTCCTCATCGTCTTCCTTCTTATCTCCAGACCCTTCCGTCTTACTGTCTGCTCCCTCCATGGCTTTGGCAAAAGCTTCAACATCTATAGACGGGCAGAAATATACTCTTAACTACTCAGCCACTGATATGCTTATATACTGTCAAAATATATACACATCAAATAATGTATCTGAAGGTGTGTTGAGCTTACCCCCTTTGTTGGCCGCATCTACCGCTCCACTGGGCAAGCCAAACTGGTTCATTAGAGGCCCAAGCTGCCCTGATGCCAGTGCGCTGCTGAACATACTCATGGCCTAGAGAGGGAGGACAAACTGCTTTACAACAACATTCACATTATTTCTGAAGACACTTCAAATTAATCCATATGAAAGTGAAACTAGTGACGTGTGTGTGGGCGTGGTGTGTGTGTGTGTGTTACCTGCTGGAACTGTGGGGAGGTGAGGGTGTTCTGGATCTCAGAGGCACTCTGAGGTAAGGACTCGCCCGAGGGCAGGTATGGCAGCAGCCTCTCCTGCACCTCAGAGTTAGACAAGATGGGTGCCATGATCTCTGGAGTCAGCACAGTGGCCAGGTCCACTGCAGGTGGCACAGTTCACAGCATTACAGGAACAACAGTGCAAGAGAGGGAGGGAAAATGGAGAACAGACAAACAATGCAGAGTGAGGAAAAAGAGGACAGGTTTAAAAGAAGTATGGAGGAGA
This sequence comes from Sprattus sprattus, assembly GCF_963457725.1. NCBI lineage: Eukaryota > Metazoa > Chordata > Actinopteri > Clupeiformes > Clupeidae > Sprattus > Sprattus sprattus. The sequence goes on from NC_137914.1 coordinate 15,934,607, forward strand.
CGACTGGTGATACAGTCACCTAAAATATCTCATTTAGCTTTGCCAACAAGTGCCAAGGATCATTGAGTGACCTTGTTCTCCTTTTTTTCAGAAAAGCTGAGCATTAACCAAGGACACTATCATTAGGTGAAGTTAATATCCCCAACCAGGTGCATTTTTTTAGCGTTGCCTTCACAGGAAGTTGGGAATCACAGAGAGAAAGACGAGACAAAATGGGAGCCGCTTACCTCCTTGACCTGAGGCAGCAGAGTTGGGTACGTTCATGGTGGCCAGGATGCTCTGCAGGTCACTGAGCTGGATGGGTTGGGTGGGGCTGGCCACCCCCGCGGGGGTTGCAGGTGTCTGGGCCGCAGGAGTGGTGGGGGTGACGGTGGGGGAGGCAGCGGCAGCAGCAGGGGCGCTAGCAGCAGGGGTGACGGGCGTGGTTGCAGCCTGAGCAGAGCTGGTCCGGGCCCCAGCAGAGCCAGAGGACGGGGTGGCAGCCGCTGACTGGCTGCGGGAGCTGATGTAGCAGCAGGAGAGGGAGAAGGGTTAACATTTCAGGATTAAAACATAGCTTACCTTATCTATATTAAAACATTTAAATTAAAACGTATTAAGATTATTTCCTGGTACTCAAATACAATATAATTTTAAACCATATTTTACCCAAGACTGCTGAATATATATTTGATGTGGACTGATCTTAGGGTAATGCATACACATAGCTTAATGTTTCACAAACTTCTCTACCAATTTCATAAACCACAGTTATATTAAGTGACTGTAAGGATATCATGGCTAATGAAGATGTGACTGACCTTGAGGTTGAGCTACTGCCCGTCCCTCCACTTCCCAACAGACTGGCCAGGCCTGGTCCTGCTAGAGCACCTAGTCCACCTGATATAAACCACAACAAAGGGCTCACACAATTGCTGATCCACATAACATACTTTCTGTGTGACTTTGGCAATAACTGAAGGGAGTCATTTTCCAATGACAGCCCTTTTATTAGTTATGTAAATCACTCTGTATTTGAACCCAAATGGTAAAATATGACTCACCATTGAACCCAAATGGCAAAAAATGACTCACCAAGTCCTCCTAGTCCAGTTGGTCCAATCAGCTGCATGAGTTGGTTATGGCTCATGTTACCCAGAAGGCTTTGCAAGCCACCTTCTCCTGAAAGCAGGTTCAACTTGATGTAAGACATACAGGTTATGAAAGTTCATTAACCTGCATACATATCATTCAGGGTCTACTGAAATATTTAACCTACACTATATGCAAAAGAAATACAAATCACCTCTTCATTATATTTGCAATATTATGCTGTAATATCCTTAATAGTGCCCTCATTAGACAAGAGCCGGATCAACAATACAGCACTGAAGCAGAACTTAACTGTTCATAGTGTCAGGCAACACCACTGCTCCAAACCGCCTATGCAGCACTATCTACCCCCAGACTGACAACATCTGCCTATTGCATTCCAGCACACTCACCTCCCAGAGCAGACAGCTCATGGCTGCCACTGCCTCCACTGCCAAGAGCCCCTGGCATGGGAGGGTTGTTCAGGAATTCGTTCACCTTGCGGCAGTGCTCCTCATCTTTATCTGTTTTGGGCTCCTTCAAGACAGACATTGGGAGACAGCAGCATGCACAGGCAGGTGTGTTGTGTTACTTGTAATAATGAGCTATCAGAGATGATTAAGACATTGCTTCATGCCTTAATTTATCATGTGGCAATTTAAATTATGATGACAAGACTGATGTAATTCAACCCGATTCTCTCTCTCGAAAATGTTTTATGGTACTGAGTACAAATACAGTCCCAGATACATGCAATTGTTACTGTAAAAATGATGTGCGTTACCTGCATCCAGAAAAATAGACGTTTGGACCCAGCCTTAAACTTGAGAACGAACACACGCCCCGTGGTGCACTGGCTCACCCTCTTAAACTCACAGTCATCAGGGAAAATGATCAGGTCCTACAAACAAAACATCAAAAGTTTAGATTTCTCAGATTCCCATATCGGAACTGGTATTCCTATGTCTATGGCTGAAGCACACGAAAAAGTGTTGACACTCACATCCTCAACGTTTCCGCTTGTTCTGTCCTTCCAACAGAAGTGGATGAGCGAGTCGTCCGTTTGCTGTACATAGACCATTCCCTTTCTCTTGTCCGGTGTCACTGTGCTGGCCTTCAGGCTCATCTTACCAGCCCTGAACTCCACCAGGTATTTGCTGGAAGAGCTACGGGAGCCCGAACTTAGGCTTGGGAAAAGAGCTCCTGACGACATTGTTTTCTCTTTATGAACTGCAGTGGTGAGTTAATAAGACTGAAAGAAACATAAGGAGGCATATCTTGAGTTTAAGTCATTAACACGTGATAAGTCTGGTCACAATCATAACAGCATTATTCAGTTATTCACGCCCATCAGTGAAGATACAGATGTCAAAATGCTTTCAAGTAAGCAATCTACAGATAAGTAACGTTAACCCATAATGACTTGAAGTAATACTTTCTGCTGTTTGCCAAAGTACAGCTGGAGGACTTCGATATGGTGACCCCATGGGCGAGAAGGGAGTGAATAACGTCAATAACTTTTCTAGCTAGCAGAACCATTTTTGAAACACCACATCACACCCCTCGGAACAGGTAGCGTTAGCGTGTTCATTGGTTAACAGTTCGCTGAGGTCCATTATTTGTATTTCCCTTAAATCATGAGTTATACTATGGCCTCCTTTTTCCAGCCAAGCCAACGTACCTCAGTTTTGGCTAATTGTGGCTAAAGTAAGCTATGATGGCTAGCTAAAACAGCTAGAGCTTAGAACAGACAGTCTAAAACGAGCAAGGGGTAAAATGTCAGCATTTGTGTTTAACTTATCCCGTAGATAGTTTATCTACTAACGTTAAAGATAATGAGTTTCAATGGTTTGCCAAATAACGGCGGTTAAGTTATAGCATACCAGAAGACAACAGCAATCACAGCCATCTAGCTAGTAATGCTAGCCTCTCTGACTCGACATTTTTCCACTGACATGCATTTCACCATAGCTAACTAACAAGCTAACAGTTGACAGCTTGGCCAAATAAGTTAGGATAATGAGACTGCTACAGTTTAAACACATTTCAGGGACAGAAAGAGTTCAACAAATTACACCACTTACAATTGTAAGGTTATCCTGAGCAACTTCTTCGACTGTGTCCTGTTTTCCTCTGAGTTTTACACTTCCTGCCTTGTATTTACCCTCCCCGAAAAAGCGATTGGTTCGGATTCCATTTAAACGCATGTGATAGGCTGTGTTGCAGGCGATTTCAACATTTAGTTTCAAAGGTAGAGTATAAAATCTCATTTAATTTATACGCACAATCTACAACTGTCAAATTAAACATGAACTGCGTACAGTTCCATGTAACTACTTTGGTGATGCGTTTAGCCTACTTTGTATACAGAGATGGGCAAAAATACATCAAAATGTATTTTGATACAAAATACCCTTCAAATAAATGTATCAAAATAAAATACAAAATACTGTTGCCAGAAAATGTAACAAAATACAATACATGTATTTTGTATTTTTAAAATACAGGAAATACTTTTTCTGAATTTTCAGTTTTCTCACAATTTGGTATAGCAGAACATTCAGGTTTGGGCTATTCAGTGGCGTAACGTAGTTACCACAGCCCAGGTGCAGGCTATTATGACCATAGACATGTATAGATATAGATATAGATATATATATTGAGATGTGTATATTTTTACTGCTATAGAAATATATAGATTTTTTTTGTAGCCTAATGTTGATTTGTGAAATAACTGTGTATTGCCAATTGTACTGTTCAAGGTTTCTTAATGCACATACTTGAAAAGGAACTATTAAACTATGAAAAACACACTGACTGCCAGTTTCTCACTATTTGATGTATGCTCTTTCTCTTAATGATGGTCAATACGTAGTAACTAAAGAAGCCCTCTCAAATCCGTGCGTGCACAAAAAAATAAACGATCTTAAAGCCCAGTATGCCCGATCTACAAACATGTTAAAAAATGTGTGATAGACCCCCGGACCCAAGCTTGAGGATTTTTTTAAAAACTGGACCCATTAGGATTTTAATTGCCTACCCCTGGTCTAGTGGTACAATCCGACAGAAAACAAATCTCCTTCTGCCTAAACACTGGAGAAAGTATTTTGAGTATTTTAAATACAAAATTACTCCACTCTAAAGTATTTTGTTACAAATTACATTTGATTTTTTATCGGCCCTATCAAATACAAATTACAAAATACTCAAAAGTAAATTAACTAGTATTTCAAATACAAGTAATTGAAATAATGCCCATCTCTGTTTATGAAGGCCTACTGTTTGGCATGAAGGGATAGCTAGCCTAATGATTAGTACAACGGACAAGCACTCCACAAGAAATAAGCCAATGTAACAGATTCATTAAATTAATTTGAAAATCTTTAACTGTTCTAATGTAGAAACTATGTCAAAGACAATCGGTGGAACAGCTTCTTTTTTATTATTAACATTTAACTGCAACCACTGCATTAACATGTAGTTTTTGTGTAAGTGTATTAACAACTTTACTGCACCAAGATATTAGAGCAAAATGTGAATCACCAGGCAATATTTACAGTGCATGAAATGCCCTGTATAGTTACTCCTACTTTTCCTTTTCTGCCAACTTATTACAGTACATAGGTACTAGGTTTCTTATACGTACAATGTATGAAATACCCTGTATTGTTATTCCTAGGCTTCTTATACTTATACTTATACTACTAATAGAAACATTTAAATAGAAAAGCCTTTATTGTCATTCTATTCGAATACAACGAAAATGTCTCGAGTGCTGCTCTTGTGGGTGCAACAATGGACAACATACAATATAACACAACAAAAGTACAACTAGCTAAAAACAGTACAAATAGCTTAATATATATTTAATAATAATTAATTATATTTATTTAATACGAGTTCAACAAAGTGCAGTGATTACAGTTTTTTTTCCATTGCTTTGGATCATTTCTCGAAACAGAAATGACATTCTCAAAACAACACGTGCAAACCTCCAAACCACTGGGCACTTGTTCACAACAGATTGGAATTTCTCTTTCCTTTAATCAAATTGCAATTGCATTAGCACATTATTGTAAATGTCAAGTACAATTGCCTACAGTTTGCACACATTTCAAATGATTTAGCACATCTTTGAAAATGGTTAGGTTCAATTGCCTTCAGTTAGCCCAATTTACCAATTGAATATATGAATATATATATTGAATATATCTTGATGGTCTAAACTGACTGTTAATTCTCAGTCGAGTCGTTGTTCTCTGCAAAACATGTTGACATAATTTCCTTGTGTACATCATCACCTGCACAATAGTTCACTCCACTGTCAAAATCCTTCAGGCACATAATACCATGAAAAACATCATGGTAGTTACTGTAATATGGATCTCTTGTATCATCGGCCTAATTTTCAGGTGCAACTAGATTTTACTAACCAAGGGGGAGATTCACACATCCGATCACCAATCACACAGTAAGTTTGGTAAGCTGACAGGTCCTATCCAGTAGTATAAATGCTTCCATCAAATATCTAGAGCTTGACCAATTTATGAACATGGATGCACCAGGCCAGGGAAACAACCAATGGCAACTGCCTGCTCGAGGAAGAGGAGGAGAAAGAAGAGGAAGAGGAGCAAGGGTGGATGTCCCATGCCAGCACGGGGGTAACATCACCATGTGTACTGCCATTTCAGAGAATGGTGTAGTCACCCACACGGTTTGGGGAGAGATATGACCTTTTGCTAAACCATCTAGCTTATTTTGGCAAATGTATTTATAGCTTTGAGAATGTCCTTTTTATTTCGAGAGATGAGCCACAGTAATCGAGAAGGAACTTTTCATTTGGGGGGCACTGACTATTTATATTAGAAAATGATTAGGTTTTGAAGCTTGGGTTAACTGTTTTGGGTGAGATATGACATTTTGAAGGTGATCTACTGTATCTGTGCTGAACCATAAAGGCTATTTTGCCAAATGCACTAAGATCTTTGAGAATGTAATTTCTGTTTCGTGAAATGATCCAAAGCAATGGAGAAAAACTGTAAAGCCTTCATCTACGCATACTGCCAGTCACCTCTCTCCTGAGCTGAGAGGGCCATCACAAGTCTTCGTTCGCCATTAAGGCGTCAGTGAGGAGAACGTTATCGGAGTTACGAGTGCCTGGCCATTCATTCCTTCAACACACACAAACGATTTTGTTGGCTTGTAGGGGCTGATAAACGAGAGCTAGGCCCTCAAAGCAAAGGATGTTATAAACTCATGAGTCATGTTACGCTGTTAAAATAGATCCTCATTTGAGTTTATTGGACGGGTGTCTGTGTCTTGGTGCTTCCAGCACCTGATTTAAAGCAGCAATACGGAGTTCTGTTCCAAAACTATTTAGCAAACTACCTAAGGCATGCAAAAACAGCCCACCTGACACCAATAGAAGCTTGCCAACACACTAACTGGTGTCTTTTGGCAGTATAGCTGGCAATGTCATACGTTTGAAAGCTTTTCTTCCATTGCAGGGGGTTCCAGCCCGTTACAAAAAACGACATAGGGCATATCTTGGATGGCTAGTGGGGAAGACACAGGTGTTTGTCCTTCACATGACAATTTAACATATATATTCAGAGAGGGGATTATTTACATTTGTATCATTTATAAGAATTAGGCTAAAATTCTATGCTATCAAAATGAACTTGAGTATGGTACCAAAACTAGTTGCCTATAAAACCATACCTCAAAGTGTCAAATTGTTGCATAGTGTTACTTTAAGAGGCCTATGTGTCAGAGTGTGTGTGTGTGTGTGTGTGTGAGAGAGAGAGCAGGGGCATGAGGGTCCTTCTCCATAAAATAAGAGAAAATTGTTCAATTTAACATATATATTCATTTTATCACTTATAAGAATTAGGCTAAAAATAAAAGCCAAGGGAACCAAAGGAACAACTTGGATGGCTTATTCTCTCATAGACTGAAACGATAAATTCAAAGACAAAAAAAAAAAATAGGAGCGATACATTACTACAAACTATCTTACAATGTCAAACGGGAGTCGTTCCCCATCCTTAACAGGAGGTACAGTAGAAAACACAGGCTCGTGTTGGCCAGCGAAGATTTTATTTAAAATCGAACAGGTTTCAATTTCAGTGAAATTAAGATTTTAGTAGACTTCCACCTACCGTTAGTCCACTGATCTGAACTCTACTCTTCTAACATATGACCCAATTAAAAAACCCCATCATCAAATAAAGTAATTAATTTTCTCACCAGTAAAAGCATTAAATACTATAAAAATAAATCAATTGCGCAAAAAGAATATGCTATGTGACTGATCACTAACAATCTTTGTGCAGCATTGGGAACATAAAAAAACAGACATCTTTACGAGTTCAACTGCCACATACAGTGAAGACATTGGAAAACCCATCAAGAAGATATTTAACACAATCAATGCAAACAAAGCAACATATAACCTGTTATTATTAAAATTACATTGATTTAGTCTGTATTGCTAAATTCCACATATCAATTTCATCACACAGTAGTGTATCTGAAAATGTGTTGACATTGCTGCTCAGATCAATGTACTTCCACTTTACTCAAAACATAAACAAGCAGGGGGAAAAGCAACAGTAGACAGCAACAGAAACCTCTCAGATACTCTAAAACACCTTCAATAGATTGCATGAGAGGTAAAACCTTAGTATAGTGTTACTGAGAATGTTAATTAATTGGTAGTTTTATCCAGGCACTGAATGAGAAAAATAATAATATGTATTTACAGAAAACTGAAATCTAGCATCACTGTGCTTAGGAGTCTCGTTATTAATGTTATTCTGTGAAATTATTTTGCACACTTCATAGCTAGATTTCAACGGATCTATATGTAAAACTGTAAAGGACACGGTAACCTCTCAACCTGACGGAAATAGTGCTGGCAGTGCACATACTTGTAATTTGGAACAGTATAAAAATAAGGCTGGAATGAAAAAAAGAAAAAGTAATTTTACATAAAGTGAAGAATATTTCAGAAAAGAAAACAAGAGGCCATTTCTTACAGTGTGAGTTGATGCTGAGAATATACAGTTCCAAGCTGCCGAGACACAATTTCCTTAACAGAAACCAAACTGAATATTTATAGGCATTTTAGGCTGTACACACACAACTACTGTACAAATCTACTGTGCTGTTAACAGGAACTATGAATTGGTTGCATAGATTATGAATGCCATTGTCAAAGTAGACCTAATGGCGAAATCTTTATTTAACTATTATAGCATGGAAACAATGTATAATCATAGTGTTTTTGTTGGTTCAAGTGAGATACATAGAGTATATTAATCTTTTGAGAATAGGTTGAGCACTACACTATTATTATTATTATTATTATTACACTATAATGGAATAATGGAAAAAAGAAACATGCCACCAGCTGAACAGAATCAGCCAGCAGGACTCTTATCAGGTACCTTTATCTTTGATGTGGCACTAATTCATGAATAATAAATTAGTATATTTCTCTAGTACGATAAATACAACTGCACTGCTAATGACTCATGGGGATGAAGGGCTTTTTACATTTATATGAAGGAAAAGCAGTAATGGAAATGCACTTAGTTTAATTTCCCTGACAATGCTGAGGCACCTATGATTTTCAGTGAAAGTTATTTACATTGAAGATACACTCACTACTGATGAAGGCTGACACATTTTTAAGACTATAACATTTCATGTCCTGTTTGAATTTTTAGTTTCAACAAAATCAATTATTCAAAGGGGAAAAAAGAAAGAAAAAAACTGTCATTTGAATACGTTTTAGATTATTTGAATTGTAATGGGATCATTTTGATGCTACTAATGACAAACTGTACCTGTAAATTAAGACGGACTATATGGCTTAAGTTTTCATTTAACGCATACCCACTAACATACAGACACACACACACACACACCTCTGTAATTGGTTCCTTCCTTATAGTTAATACTTTCCATTATTATTTCTCTCATCAGTAGCACTGATGTTAAACACGAGCGCTTCAGTAGCTCAGTTGTAGCTGCTGGAGCTGAATATTTACAGCATACAGATGAGGGTTCATTCTACAATAACCATTCAACCAAAGTGAACAACATATACAGAACTTTATGGGATAGTGCTGTCTGAAAGCAAATGCTTGCCTTTTCTCAGGACAAGATTAAAATGAGCCATACAGTGATCCGATGGTGTGTTAGAGATCACATGTCCTATAAGGGAGGAAGATGGTGGTTCCAGGAGTCACACACACACACACACACACACACACACACTCCACTCAATTTCTAAGAAAGTGCTCACTCTTTCTGTCCAAAAGACACTTAAGCGTCCTCACTTTGGATATAAAAAAAAAATCAAAACTACACACTATATGTGCTTCCCATTACGACCCCCTCACTAAGACCCTCTCACTGGAAATAATGAAAGGAATGAAGTCACATTATCTTCAGTCAATTAAGCATTCAAATCCCTGATTTTTTTTGCTTCAGCCATCTCAGAAAACAGAAAAAAAAATCTATTCAGCCACCCGTGAACCTACGATTGTTCCACACAAGTGGCCAAGGAGGTGGTAAGGGAGTGACAACTATGTGACAGATCCAGTTAGAGAGGATACGTTGCTCGGTCGAGGACTGGTGCGTGTGTTGGAATGTGTGTGTGTGTGTGTTGTAGGAGAAATAGGGATCATGCACGCTTCATCAGTAGATGTCAGGACAGTCTGTGTATTTCCTATCGAAGTAACCGCCTCTGTACAACCAGTCTTGAGATCCTGTGTAAGGGTTTGTACTTTGCTGGAACCACCTGAAACACACAGAGCACATCATCAGCCACCAACCGCTTTGGAGATGTAGTGGTTGATGTCACACCATATCAGGGCCACATTGACAGGAAAGAGTTCAGTCGTGCTGGTCTGCCAGCTGAAAGTCAAACAGCTTACTAGTTAGAAACACTTTATTGTAAAGATTGTCAAGAAGATTCATTCATTCATTGCAGATCTATGAATTCTTTAGCCTACCTTTTGTAGCCTAAATCATTCATGAATTAGATTGAAACCTTTAGCTAAAGTATAATGGATACATTTAGAAAGAGGTCTGTGGAACTGCTCGCTACAACAGCTAGCCCAAATGTTTTTTTTAGCCACAAAGCTAACACTAACCAAGCTGAGGAAACCCAATCAAACTCACTCATTCCTCTACCAGGTGCATTGATAGTAAAAGCGTTAGGTATTGGTCTCAAAGACACTATAATGTTTGTGTGTGCTGGACTAAGATTCAGGGGCCGAGGCTGACCTGGTGGACCATTCGTCCTGATCTCTGGCCCTCTCCTTACGGGATGCCCGCTGCTTCTCTTCCAGCCTCTCCTTTTCCTTGCTGGCCTCATCTATTGAAAATGCACAGATAAACATGAGCGTCATTTCAATACAGTCATCATGACAGCTATTCCAGATAGGCTTCCCAATGACCACTTTGTACTGTTGCCCAAAAATGACCCCACGTCTCCAACCAAATGAATGTACACCAGAAATATGCATGAAATATGGAATAATGATCATTTGGGTACTAAAAGGCATGTATTAACATTCAATTGAGATTAATTTTAGTAAGTCTTCCTTTTCCACCTCCTCTATCTATGCTTTTTGATTAATCCCACACTTAACATAAAAATGTTAATACATACAATTTATATACATTTGTATGTTGATAAATGACTGTCCTATTCTGTCCAATATTCTACTTAATTTGATACACTACATCACCAGCAGGTGGTGCTCTTGCTATATTTGTGGACTTGTGCAGAAAGAGTACTACATTACCCATGTTGCCATTCTCCATGGCTCTGATATCAGGTCGCAGCCGGCAGTCTGTGGGTGCCAGCAGTCCCTCCATGCCCGGCTCCAACTCATTCAGCATCATCGTAAAGTTAGTGAAGTTATACATCTAGAGAGATAGGGGAGAGCAAGGTTAATTTTGCTTTCATACTTACACATACTTTCAGTGTATTTTAAAATGTGTTTGTGTCTGAAGCAGAGTTCAAGGAGAATTCTATGAATCTAGAGTGGAGTTTTAAAGTTCTGAACTTTATCTAACCCTTAAGCTTATATGTTTTTTCCTTTTTAAAGAAAAATAGCCCACTTGGCCCTCTGATCTAGCGTCTGAGAGTGTCTGTAATGGTTCATGTCTGCGGTCTCACCTCAGCTGAGTGGGCTGGTCTAGATGATATCCTCCAGAGCAGGGTGCTGCCAGGTATCACGGCAACAGACTCCTGCATCTCTGGCATGTCGTCTGACTCATCATTCTCTCCCCCCACCGTTTCCTCCTGACACACAGACACACAGACACACACACATTTATATTATATACTCATACAGTATCATACACCAAGAAACACACACTTATCTTGAGACATGGGGTCACACACAAACACATCATACCTACTCACACAGTTACAGACATTGATAAAACACAGGCACAAATTTCCCTATTCACAACACAGGTTCTAAATACATGCCAGTGCAGTCACGCAATGGGCAACTGGGCATGCGTAGACAACTAACTGTCTCACACACACACACACACACACACACACACACACACACACACACACACACACGCACACTCACTGGTGTTTTGACAAACAACCTGGACCATTCAGATGGCTATTGTTGTCCTACAGCCATGATAAACGAGAGAGCGTTTTTAAAGAAAGTATGGCACACCTCACCACAATGCCAGGACCAAAACAAACACCTCTCCCGCCTGGGTGCACTGACACACCCTTCACACTCACCCACAGTGACGAGACTACGCCTGTGGCCAAACCCCCAAAAAAGCCATGTTCCAGGGCTGGGCTTTGGTAATTGTGTGTGTATATTTGTATATATAGCTCTGCATAACATAAAAGGAAGATGCTCATTTAAATATACTAGTAACTGAACATTCACGATAAAAAAGGAATCAATACGATATTGAATTCAAATATTGTAAATTGCATGTTCACACCATGAAATGGCGGCAGCCTACATTCTCTCCCGCGGAGAGCCCACTAGGAGCTTCAACAGATGCCAGTTCCCAGGAGCAACTTTGTTTCGCCTAGTCAGCATTCAACAGACATCATCAAGTAAGCAAGACTACACCAGAAAGTCTGGTAAAGCATTCGCTGACACAACGGTACTGTTGTGGGTTTGGTGTGTGTGTGTGTGTGTGTGTGTGTGTGTGTGTGTGTACAGACCCACACTGTCACGTAGTACTGAAAGAAAGCATCTTCTAGCTGCTGTGCTCGGTTTTCAGTGCTATTCCAACATAGCCATCACGCTAAATCATCCACCAATGAACTAAAATGCCTACGAAACTACACGTCATGTGCATCAGATTTACCTGAAATGGATGTTACCACAGGCGAACTGCATGGCCAAGACATCAGAGAAATCACACAGAAGACATTCAGAACCATAAAGATAAGTGAACCTTCATGAAGCACAGCAGTAGAGCAACTACTTCAATACAAAAAGGGAGAGGATAGATTTCAGCATACACACGTAAGTTAACACACACACGCACGTAAACAGACGAAAACACACAAACGTAAACGTAAACACACGTAAACATACACATGCGTTAACATAAACACACACACCAATCCTCACCTGCTTCTGTTTCTTAGTGTCAGCTCCACCCCTCCTGTCAGACTTCTTGTGGCCTTCGAAGGTCTGGGGGTCCACACTCCACATGCACTCCGTCCACTTGCCATAGATCATGCAGCGCTTCTTTTTACTGTCCCCAGCAGAGCACACACAGAGAAAGGAGACCCACATTAGATGAGGGGCCTTTTTCTCATTTCAGTGCCATTCAGTCACCAACTAAAGCTCATAAGCTCAGTAGTGTTTGTGATCTTTGTCTGGTATGCAATTTTAAGACTGTTAATGTGGACACCAGTCAAGAAAATACCATGTGCATGTTGCAGAGAGTTAGATGCTTCCTCATCTATCCCCATCAATCTTTTTCATTTCTTCATTTTTTCCACTTCCTCCTCTATCATTTTCAGCACTCCATCTTCAGACTGCTGAGGCTCATATTTAGGTTCGCAATGTTTCTGTCTATCGGTTTCCCTGAGAAGACTACGTTCCTCTGTCTGGCACCTCTCTGAAGTGAAACGAGAACATGAAATGACCACAGACTGACCCGGGAAGAACAAGTTGGTAAAAACCCCCGAGTGAAGCACCAAACTCAGAATCAGCCCATGCAAGATGATTTAGGGAAGTTTACAATTCAAATCTACTGTGTTTACTGTGGCATATTGTTGAAGACAGAATTGTGTCATCAGCTCCTAATTTTTGAGCAGGTGTTAGACTCTGCAGCACAGAGGTGCTGAGGGACTCCCAGCAGTGACTTCACAACCGTCTCTCTCTCTCCCAATCCCCACCCAGTCTCCCTCTCCCAATCCCCATCCCGTCTCCCTCTCCTAATCCCCATCCCGTCTCCCTCTCCTAATCCCCATCCCGTCTCCCTCTCCTAATCCCAATCCCGTCTCCCTCTCCCAATCCCCATCCCCATCCCCATCCCGTCTCCCTCTCCCAAACCCCATTCTGTCTCTCCCTCTTCCAAACCCCATCCTGTCTCTCTCTCTCCCGTATCTCTGGTCTTTCTGTGCTAGCAGCGAGACAAGAGGGAGTTGGCTGTTCTACTGACGCGGGACTCGTGTTAAACACACAGGACTCTGATAGCACAACAGCCACACTGTTTGCCCAAGTGCATATTTACATGGCCAGCTTTTATCATGGCCCTGTGACAATATTGGTTGATCAGTTCTTACCAGCTCATTACACAAGAACACGATGACACAAAATACCATCCAATTGACTCAGACTTTCTGCTTCCAGTCATCTAGAACAGGCTTTTGAAAGCAGTCCCGAACATTCGCCTGTGATAAAGACGTGGTCCTCCAAAAATGTTTTCTATCTATTCTAATCTATTATTAAATCTAAAGCAGGCCGAGTTATAAAAGGCGTGGTTCACAGTTCAGTTACTGTTGGGCGATATCTGCAGTCGGGATGACTTATTTGACATGTAAGGAGGGCGGACCACATGCTCACCTCTTGTCCTGGATGTAGCCTTCTACCCTGTGGAGGTCCTTCCCAAACATACCACAAGACTTGAAGTTCAGCACACATTTGTCTCCAGTGCTGGGAAAACAGGAAAAAGGCAGAGAGTTAGGATGGAAAACCCATGGAAAAAGTTTAATTTAGTACATTCTAGCTAGTAATTATAAATAAAATCATCCATCACATTTTTGGATAAATATGACTGGGATGTCTAAATGAGCAGTCTATTGTGGGTAATCTATTGTGGGTTACTCAGAAATCCATTTCAAACAAAGGGCTTATGCCTTACCTGTGGTTGACTATCTCAACGGTGCCATACTGTTCGATCCAGAGTTTGCCCAGTATCACGTTGTGTACACAGCAGAAAGGGTTGGACCATGTGTAGGCCTCTTTGTGTCTAGGGAGGGGAGGAGAGGGGAGGGGTAGAGGACGAGAGGAGTGGGGAGTGTAAAGAAGCGTTTAGCCAAGGCAAGACCTCAAATATGAGATAGCAGATAACAAATGCGCGTAACAAAAATCTTCAAAAGAAGGTCAGGTGCTAGTCTTGGGTACTGTTCTCTGATCTGGACAGGAGAAAGGGAGGGATGTGGTCCTGAGCCTGTTGTGACCAACATTGCTACTTGGTATTTTGCACTAGACTGGTATTGTCAGATAAGTCAGATATTGTGCTTATCTTTAACCAGCCACCCAAGAATAAACCAATCTATGAACAAGACCTATTACCAGCTAAACAGACGCACTCACTTGAGAAGTTCTAATGTGATGGTGCCTTTGGGCTCGGCCTCCACACTTTTGCCCCAGAATTTGAGCTTGGGGTAGATGGATCCATGGAAGGCAAAGTCTCCGCCCAGACTCTCGGCGTGGAAGGCACTGACAGGGGGGTGGTGGCTCACCTGCTCCGAGATTAACCGGAAACCCTGATCCTCACTGGGCCATGAAACATAGATTTGAGAGGCAAATGAACACTTACTATAATATAAGTACTTATGATTCCATAGATTCACAAAAGACAGTATGAACACAAAGAGAGTGTTCTCGTTTGACACTGTGGACAGTCAGGTCTAAGGAATGTGGCAGCAGGGCTATTAGCTAAGAGGGCGGAGGCTTGGACTTCAAACATTAAAGCCAAAGACTGTTCCTGTCCCAGAAGACAAACTATCAGAGCACAGCAGATAGAATTTTTCCATGAACCTCAGTGTCCTGTTGTATTCCATTCTAAGAAATACTGGAGAGATACACCTATGTGATTACACACATCAAAAAACATTACATTCAAAATCCTGAAAAGCAAAAGGAATTCAAAGACAACCACACTGTCGGGGACATTTCTCTGAAGCTGCTAAAGCTAATAATGCTTAGCTCTACTTTTACTAAGAGCTTAATTTAGCGTACTCCAAAATAAAGATTAAAAACCTGCATTCCCAGTCTCTTCCGGCAACCTAAAGAAATCCAATCAATGGAAATGAGAGGTACACGAGTACCATCCTGCCTGGATGATCTCAGTCTCTCTGCAGCCCGCTGCTTACCATTTGAGTTCGTAGGTCTCACCAAGCAGCGGGTTGAAGGGTTTCCCTGTCCTGTCCCACTGGGATGCCACCGCAGACACGGCGAAGGCAGCTACAGTCTGCATGAAATCATGAAGGGCCAGAGGGTGTGTTAGAGTGTGTGTGCATGTGAGAGAATGTACATGCACATATGCACGTGTGTATGTGGCGTGCGTAACGCATTTTCATTGTCATTTCTTCACACTCTGTGTGTGTGTGTACATTCATAAAACACACACACACACACACTCAAAATGCTTCTTGCTCACCTGCATGCGTTCTATGGGGTCAGACTGCAGACAGGCTTTCTGGATGAGGTATGTGTGCTCCATGTACTCTGTGATCCGTTGCAGGAAGCTCAGGGGTTCGTTGAATACGATGGGCATAGTGATCTTGGACAGCTCCTGGGACAGCCCACAGAATGCACCACAAGGTCATCTCACACAAACACACAACTAACCTGGTATGTCCAGATCCAATATGTATGGTTGGCATGTGTGTGTGATAATTTCCTTACCAGTCCTATACATTTTTTCAGGATGCTCCACACACTGAAGTTATTTCTTGAAAACATCGGGGCAGGTAGAGAGGTTCTGCAGGAAATCATACAGATACAAAAAACACTTCACGTTCCATGACAACACACGGATGAAAATATGCATGCGGATAACATCTGTGGTTTCAAAATATGATCGCACAGTTTGATATGCTGAGGTGGGTCTGTATGTGAAATAAGAACTGCGATAAAAACCGAATGCATGATGCATAGCTCGTCTTAGAAGACAAGAAGGGCAGAGGTAGAGATGAAGGGATAGAGAGCTATGGGGACAGAGTGAGAGAGAGAGATGGAGATCTTGGAATCTAGCCATACCTGCGCTTCCTGATTCCATTCTCCTGCGGCACGGAGCCATTGTTCTTCTGTGCGCCCTCTGCCACAGCGTCCTTAAAACTGGCTTCCGATATGCCCTCACAAGACTCATCCGAATCTAAGCCTGACACACACACACACACACACACACACACACACACACACACACACACACACACACACACACACACACACACACACACACACACACACACACACACACACACACACACACACACACACGAATATAGAAAGTTACGCACTGATTGATAATACACGGAAATCCAAGTGAGCAAACAAACATCTTGGTAGAGGCAAAACCACACCACACACCCATGAGCGTGCAGAGAACAGCGGAGAAGAATACACATTCATAGATGAGGAACATGAAGGTCCAATCTCCAGATCTTTCACAAAGACACGCAGCGCTTAGAGCAGGACCAGCAGCAGAAGATGCTTATTCTCATCCGAGGCAACTCAACCAAATGGGACATCACGCACACTGTTCTATGTCTTAGGGGGTTGGGGGTTGCAAAAGCAGATGTCCCGCGGAGTCACAGACGTTATGACAAACAAAGACAACATATACACATGCTGCATTGGTCTTTCTCCTGTCAGGTTTGCAGGACTAGGCAAGGCATGTAATCTGAACCACTGACTTGAGGCTAAAGCTTGAAACAGCATTGGCAAACTGGATCCTATATTCTGCCAGCTCCACAACCACTTCTCCCTGCATCTGACCCCGCTGTGCTCCATCTAGTGCTGGTCCGACACAAAGTTCCACAAAGAGACCACTGGTGTCCTCATCTGATCCCTTATTAATTCATCATAATGGAACCCATGGCGACGGCAATAATACTCTCTGCATTATTGAGGCAGTCATGGGCATGGCAGGTAAGATGAGAGCAGGGGATACCTGCCAGGCTCTACCCCTGCCACAAAGGCCCTGGCGCACATGACCGCCCCTCAAAGGGAACACCTTCTGGTCAGCCAGCATCAATCTGCAGCAAGTCCCTGCACCCCCAGGGAAATCGTGCAAGAAATCCCATGGGCTTGCCAAATTAATCATCTGGCTTCATTTATAATGCAGTATTGATTTCGCATGGTCTGGTTGGCTCCAGAGGGAACGCATAGCACAGAGTTTCCATTTGATAATGCTGAAACATATCGAACAGAACGGCTGCTCCTAAAAATCCCAGGTTGTTTACTGGTGAATCGTAGAGCCGATAGTGTGGAGGTTTGAGCCCTGGCTATGAATGTTTCCATATTTCCTGGCTGTCTGGCTTCTTGGAGTGGGATGGAGGAGCTGGTTGACCTCTACATAACCTTTTCAAGTGGGGTATAATGGCACATCCCTTTACAGCAGTAACACGAGCAGGGCACAGGTCAACAGCGGGGTCGATTTAACTGGAGCTTGCTGCCATCACAGACTGATTGCATCATGAGGCTTGTGCACGTGGGGAATTGGGCACATTAAACAGAGAGAAATCTAGAATATTTTAAGAATTTTAGAATTCTGGAAGCACATGAAGCATTTGATGAGACTGGACAGTAGACAACAGAAATGAGCAACATGCCTGTTGCTCAGATCAAAGCTAAATAGCTTTCTGATAAAAACAGAAGCCGCATGGGGGGGGAGGGGGAGTAGGGGATTCAGGTTTAAAACTCCACTGAGCACCCTGAGATAACGTCTCGGAGCTCACCTGTGACGGCGTCGTAAAACTCGTCCTCATTGTTCATGGTGCAGAGCGTAAAGCCGGGCCCCTGTGCGCTTCTAGAACATCCTCCCTCACCCGCTCCCTCTCTGGTGACTCAGGCTCCGCAGGTGGCACGGCAACAAGACCTGCACAGAGAGATGAAGATCTGTCCAACACTGTTTACACACCCACAAGCATACTTTACATACTGAAGAACCAGAGGAGGCTTATTTCTGATCTTTACAAGCGTTTCTTTTACTCTCATACTAAATAAGCACAAACCATGGGCCAAAGGAGCTCGTCTTTGAGGAAAAACAGTACATGGTGCTATAAAAATGACAATCTCCAAAGTAGTCATAAATAATGAATATAAATATTTCAGATGCTAAGGTGTGGAAGACAAAAGGGTGTGATGGTCAGGTACAGGGTGTTCTATGTGTGTCTTTATAGCGATCCCTCTTCTTCAGTTACTAGTTTGTCTATATCATTCCTTTACTTGATATCTCTCATGCTCTCCACACCACTTCTTGTGGACCTGCACTGCCCCAGACATGCTGCTGAAACTTGCTCTAAAAAAACAATCCACAGAAGAGCGAAGCTTAAAACAAACCATCAAGGTAAGCAGCACTGCCTGGGGAAATAAAAAAAACAAAAACGCTGGTTTGAACATGCAGATGTAATGACGCCATCTGGTTTTGGTGACTGAGAAACATGGAAGAGAGTGTGTTTTTATGTGCACCATCTGTACGGCTGTAGCTCTGGCCCTCCATTACCATATGCCTGCACAGTGGAGCCTCTTTGTGTGAGCTGGTCACAGCCTGCTGGGGCTGATTTCATGCAGGCCTTGCCTCTTTGTCTGAGGCTCACCCAGCCCTGGGTCATAACACTTCATAATTTGCTTTGTCTACATGCACCGCAGAGGAAACACGAAGAGCAGAAACGTGCACAGAAATGTTAATGCCGTCTTCAGCACTCTACTCCAATGAAAACATGGAAAGTGGAAAATACACATGAAGTAAGAATTAGAAACACTGTCTTCCAATTTAACAGCAGCCAAATACTTCCCAGAATCCACTGAGTCACTGTGTAGAGTTCAAAACAACCAAAGGCTGAGTGCTGAGGTTACCACAAGGTGTTGCTCTGTTCATCTCCTCAAGACACAATAATGATAGACATCTGCTTCACCTGTGTGCGGTTATTGGCACTTCCAGTAGAATCACACCAGGTTCACCTATACTGCCCTAATGCCCTCAAAGATATAGATAAGGGATGCAATACAAAGGCTAGCGGAAGGATGCAATATAGCAATGGAGAGATTCCACAAACATAAGTATCATAACATCTTTCACCACTGTCCTAATTATGCAACAAGTGGCATGTTGCATAAATCACACTAGTTCAGTTTCTCTGATAAGGCTTATCGTGAAGCTTCTCACGGTCTGCTTACACGTAACCCCCTGAGGAATGCCGAAGATCAGTTTCTGTAGTCTTTTGGGGAGACCTAGTTGGAAAAAAAAGGTCAGAGAAAGCGAACCGAAAGAGGCACCGATAATGGAGGCGGTTCTTATCAGAACAGTTCCTATCCTGGTTTCTGAGGAAGAGAAAGGAAGAGCAGCAAAACAGAGATACAGAAAGGTCCTCAACCTCAAAGTCTGGTTGAGTGTTTCTGAAACACACAGAGCAGCTACTGGCATGAAGACTAACTGTTGAGGTGAAAGGTCAGAGTCAGAGCTCACACCTGCCTTGGGGCTGACTTCCAGGAAGTTTCTGAGCGACCTTTCAGGGCTTTACCACTTGACCTTGGCCTCCAGCGGACAACGTGCTACAGCTGTCTCCTCAGGGGAAGGGGGTGGATTCACACCCAAGTTAAACTGCCTCCCTATCTAATGTCAAAACCACGAGCCCATGGCACCATTACATGGCTGTGTAGCCGCTATCAGGCACCGTTACATAAAAGGAAACACGCAAGGTCTGCAAGGCCACATTGAGTCACCCCAGAGTGAGATCAGGTCCAAGCTCGATTGGAAGACACTCAAGGTCTACACTGGAGCTCTGACGACATTCTGATGACTTGAGGGCATGAGCCACATGCTGCTGTGTTGATTCCTGTATCTTTTCATGCTCAGATACAATAGCAGCAACAGTCTGATTCGCTAGAAAAAAATTGCAATTGTTACACTTGCAGAGCTGCAGGGGCAACTGGGCACATAAAATAGCCTAAACATTGACATGTCTGATAAATACTGATGACGACATGACTGAAAAACATCAGGGTTTCAAAAGGAGGAACGCAGATTGAAAGGATAGGCTAATGCAAGTACGACTTCCAACTAATGTGAAGCCTGAAAATCATATCTCAAACAGACGTAACATCCAGTTCACCAGTTCTAAAATGTAATCTTGGTAAATCTCTAAAAAGCAGGTTCTGCGTGTTTGATGAACAAACAATAAAGCAAAAAGCTGAAACTCTAGCCTTCTCTCCATCCACCTCAATTAACTTCCATAACAATAAACCAAAACAGTACCCTGGCATTAGAACATTTCATCAATATGAGACCCCTACCCAGTTACAGTGGAAAAAGTGTTCCTGGTAATGTCCGCTACTATGACATGAGCCAAAAGAAACCCAATACTGTAAAATGTGTAAGAGACTCACACAACAGCATCTCTGCTTACCCGTTTAGTCTGTGCTGTTCTATGCTGTTCTAAGTCCTAGTTGTTCCTTTGCGTACAGAGTGAATGGAAGTGTCCCTTGATGATGCCCAGGGTGGAGACGAAGCGTCTATGGGGACACATACAAATGCCAACACGGCTGGTCACCACGGCAACACCCCCGGAAGAGTCTGGATTCTCAAACTGGATGACGTCTGGAAGGCTGGGAGGTGAGTCGGCGTCTGGCCTCTCACAGGACACATGCCACAGAAACAGTCGCGAGGACAGGGGGGCCTGGCCTTACTTGAATGGAATCCCACTTGACGAGACTGATTGGTTCTGCAGGTGAGCCACTAAACAGCAGCAGCAAGTGGGGGCGGAGAGAATAACGACCAACCCCAAAGATGAACCGCTGATGACACAACACCATGTCTGGAGTGTGTTAACATGCATTTTTGTAACTGGGAGGTCAACCTTGACACAAAACACAAGCAACACACAAACAGCCTGAAGCCTGAAGTTTTATGACCATGAACCTGGGCCAACACGCAAGCTTGTATGAGGTACAGTGTCAGCACTGCTCATAGGTTTTGTGTGCACTTCGGCTGCACAGAAGGACCTGCAGCTCTTGTGATGCCTGCAAACAGACAGAAACCTAGGCAATGGAGTGAGATGAGAGGGTGACCCTAAAATGAGCACACTGCCCACAGTCCCTAGATCAAAGGGAAAGAAAGGTGGGGAAGAGGTCGGGATGAGCTGACCGCATGGGTCAGAAGCTGTTATCATGGTCATGGTCAACAGACATCCTCTCTTCTTCAGTTCAGGGACAACACTCCAGTAATCAACCACACGACCCCACACCACTGCCAGAACTTTAGCAGGCCTACTGTCCATATTCAGCAGTTTCAGTGAGTGAACAAAACTGGCATAATATCCTACACCTCTGTGGAATGGCAATAGTGTCATAATGTCGTTACACATCAACGCTCACTACAAAAGTAAATCACCTGGAATGCAGTGTCCCCTCTCTTTCTGTGACAAAAGCCCATTGACAGCGATACTGCGCATTAGTGTTTGAGAGGTGGAGCATGAGTCAGCGACTTTATCCGCAGCTGCTCCCAAAACCTTAGGGCAGGCTGGGTGGCAGTGTCAACCCTATTGATCTGTTCAGGAATGTGTGTTGATACCAGAGTGCACGCCCATCACCTGTTCATGGCTCATTCAGCCAGCCAGGTAAGTCAGACAAGCTGCTGTACTTCACAGTCACACAAGCAAACAACATCCACCCACTTTAAGACACCCTTCAGCACTTAGATATGGAAACAGACTGAATGAACGCAAGCATCAATTTGTTCACAAACAAGAAGGCTCACTTCACTATTAAGTAAACTGCATTCATCAGAGGTTGAGCTAGATGTCGGATGCAGGATGTCGATTGTAACTAAAAGACATAGCATTCCAATCCTCAAAATCACTGTATCGATTTTTTTATAAATAGTTTACATTCAAAGATTTGTGGCAGTAGTTCCATTTAGCGTTGTGTTAAATCCCTGTGGTGTAACCTATATTTAACCATTTGATTCCACCACTCCAACAATAAAAGACTCAGATTTCATACAAATGATGGTGTGCTCTTACAGTCTACACTATAACAGTTTTCCTAAAACTAGATTTGAAAAAACTATCACAATCAATCAATATCACAATATTGCCATATATTGAAATCATAAATCATGAATTATATCATGATAAGCATCATATCACCAGATTCTTGCCAATACACAGCCAATACATAAGGTACAGAAGTCACTGACAGGAGAGGAGATGCCACAGTCCCCATGAGGAGCTCTGAGACTAAGCATGGGAACATCAGCTGAGATCACATGTGATCCATTAGTGTGAAACCACTGCAATCTATTCATCATGTCAAATAATAAGCTACTGGTGTCTTATAAGACAGGATTAGCTATAGCAATTTACACTCAGCTACTTTCGGAAATATGCGTGTTCTCTGATGTGCGTGCATCTTTCTGTAGTAAGTAATAGATACACATTTGCACTGCACATAGGTCTGAGTTAAAAAACAACCACACTTAAGACAATCAAAATTAAGAGACTGTAGGAGCAACCCACCCTGAGCACTACCTGCTACCCGTTTCTTAGGACAACTTGTGGAATCCTATCATAGACTGTCAGCTGGCAGCTCTCGAAAGAGGAGAGAGGCTGGGGGGAGGAGGGCCATAGAAAGCAACCCGTGTCCACTGTCCAGTGTCCACGCCCCTGCCTGCCTGCCAAACAGGAGAGCAGTAATCAGAGGCATTCTCACGGTCTAGTTGTCAGCCCTGGGCGAGCTGCTACACTGCATCCAGCAGGACTGCACCAAATTCTCAGAGCACAGCACTGACTTCTCGGAAAACCGACTTGCCATTTCTCATATTGTGGTTACACCCTGGCAATGGAAAACCAACGGTGTCTTAATGTGTTGGGATTAACACAGAGCAGATGACATGTAAAGACAAAGCAAAGGAAGCTCTACATTGTCTGAAACACAGCTGATTTGCTGAGCAGAACTTGTAATGCCATGTAAACAACAACAACAACAAAAACATAAACATAAACAAGACTAAGGGAGAACCATTTTAAAAGCTGAAGGATACATGGACATCATCACTTGATATAAGATTACAGACAAGTTTCCCTGACTGTTTTAGACTGCCCACTGTCCCCATACAATTTTCAATAAAAATACCAGACGAAGTCGCATTGATTCGTGGCACTGACAGACGTGCACAATATGTGGGTGAATGCATTATCAAAAACACTGGACACATGATGCAGGCATTCAGGAACAGACATATTAAATATAGATGCAATCAACTATTTAGTTGAATAAAGCACCTATCCAACAGCAGACAAGTAGCCCATACTATAGGGTGCGCAAATTAACAGTAAAGACGTGTTACCAAATAAGAACCCGCAAGGATGTTGCGAAACTCAAGAACTCAGATAGACAGATAGAGGAACTGAAGTTTTTCCTGTTTCCAAGTAGGCAAGCCAACAAACTACACCAATGGCATTAGAGGTGGTTGGGATGTTTCAGTCGTAGGCTATTTAGCTCACGTTTATGTAGGTAGGTGGCTAGCTGGTTATCTTGGCTCTCAACGATAGTTTGGCAGCACATTGAGAAGTGTTTTTTTTTTTAGAAACGATACTATATATTCTTATGTTGAACGCCCTTTAAAATATAAACTTTGGTATGTGTCTGGCTCATGCCTTTGGCCTATTTGCACCCACCAGCAAACTTAAAATGTCAGTTATTTAACCCTAAT
This sequence comes from Sprattus sprattus, assembly GCF_963457725.1. Classification (NCBI taxonomy): domain Eukaryota; kingdom Metazoa; phylum Chordata; class Actinopteri; order Clupeiformes; family Clupeidae; genus Sprattus; species Sprattus sprattus. The sequence goes on from NC_137914.1 coordinate 15,958,877, forward strand.
CAGGTATTAGAAGGGTTAGCCAGTTGGCTACAGATAGCTTAATAACTTACCTGACATTAAGCTATTACACGCTACTAGACTAGCTCTCCAAGGGACTCTGGATGGAAATCAGTCCACTGCCTCTCAGTGATGACAAAGAGACATGTCTCCCCCTGCTTCAGCGCCCAGGGCTCGCTACCAAATGTGTGCATTACCTTGGCTAGTATAATAGCCATAAATTACTCCTCTGTCAGGGCGTATTGCTAAAGGAGGTGAAGGCTATATGGAGGCTAGCTGGCTAACAGCACCCCAGCCGCGGTAAGCCCAAGAGCCATCTCTGAGTTTTCCGGAGCAATTCGAACACAATGCAGAACGAGAAAATAGACTAAACAGGACAGTTAAATTGGGTGGCTAAAATGCATTTGGCACTTTACCTCTGTTGATGAGAATCCAGAAGTTTTGGTGAAGAAGACAGGTCCAAGGCTGGATGTAGTGCTACAGGGCTGACACAGAGACGGAAGTGGCTGACAAGAGAAATTTCATTGACCAGTGTAACAGCCAATTGAGATCTGTAGGACGGGTCGCCTGACTTAAGACAAACATACGTCAGTGAGGAGAGGGGCGGACGTAATATTGTAGTGATCTTACAGCTGAGTTTTATCAAATGCATGGTATATTTAATCACAACGCATTTTACCTAAATTCCAAACATTTAAAAATAACGAATTAGCTTGACTATAGGCGCCATGTTACTTTATTAAATAAAACTTATAAATATTGTCTTAAATATTAAACGAAGATAAAAAAAGAGTATCTGGTGTTTATTTCACCAAGTAGCCTATTCATACAAGTGAATGGAGCATTCTACAGCATTAAGAAGAGCCGTGTAATAATGTGGTTTATTGAAGCTCTGTCACAGAAGCTGTGTGGAATCTTTCAGGCTCTTCTAGACCTGCTCTTTGAGAGCATGCTGAAATCATGATACTTATGAGAAATCATGCTGTAATGAAATCGCTTCTTGCTGTATGAATATAGGGTCCTCCAGATTAAAGAACACGTAGACATAAGAGGGGAAACACTCGAAATTAGAACACTAAAGCCGAATTCACAGACATAAACATTCTATAAACTCTTGGAGTACATCACAACAAGCACAACATGGAAATATGGCAATCACACATACATCATTCCCACTGCACTCTACAATATAAATATATTAATATTTTCACATGATAAGACATTGGGTCTCTGTGCATGTCTCTCTATGTGTATGTGTGTGTCTCTCTGTGTGCGTGTGTGAGAGAGAATAATACTTCAAATTAAACTTTTGAATTTGGAAACAGCAGAGGGCCTCCATATTTAAAGCTTAAAAGAACTGTCACAGAGAGAAATTATATAGCCTATGTCCTAATTTATCATTTTTTTTAAAGCTGCTATTGCAGGTTATCTATAGCAACAGCTAGGTATAAGATATGAACATCATCAGCATTGTCCAGCAGTCAGTCACTAACTCTGCAAAACCCAACCATAGTGCATTATTTGCATTTGAGATAAACTGCCTCCCATGTATTATTCTTTTTGTAATGAAGATGCCATTGATATACCAGCCTGTCTTCGGAGAGACTCCAGCCAGTCAATGATAAAAAAAGAAAGCTTTGGCCTGGATTAACCCTCTCACAACAAGACTATGCACCTCATAAGTGTTTTGGCTCTTTTACAGGCATCGGAGAACGACTGGGTCAAAGACAAATAGACAGAAGAGAGAACATTTTAAGTTTAATTATGAGGATACTTTGAGAGTATTTTGGGGTGTCCCGTGAAAAGTAACCATCTTAAACTATTTCTATTTACAAATGTTCATCTCATTTTATCTAAAATCTCCAGAAGATTAGAGAAATGATAACTCGGAGTGTAATTGCTTTCACTGACGCTATATGCGAGAACATTATTATGTAACTCCCCCTCTAGTTTGGGAGGTCGGTGGACCAACACAGAAGCGACTCATTCATGTAACATTATGCACGGTAATTACACACAGTATGTTCGCCAGAGAATGTCATAGCCTGGCTTTGTTCTTCTGTCATAAGAAACCTTTTCTTTTCCTCTCTGGTTGCCTTAAAAAGGCTACTGGTGTACGTAAAATAGATGGTCCAAATCACATATTACTTTTCAAACAAAATGTGGCAATTAAACAAACAAATAAACTATTAAATATGTTAATGATGATAAAAATGCATCACACTAAATAATCAAATACAGTTGCCAACCCTGACAGGTATGTTTACAGAGTATTTTTGTCAGATAATGTCATAGCCTGGCTTTGTTCTATAAGAAAGTTTGCCAACACTTACCTACAGGTAAGTATACCTCCACATACTGAGGTTAAAAAAACTTTACAGTTTACATTACAACAGTGTAATGGCAAAATCTATTTGTTTCAACTTAACTTAGCTCTTATGTACTGGCATAAATTACTGGCTAAATGAAGTCAGAATGAAACAGAAGTTCTCAATATCAGGAAGCTGAGATTTTAAGTAGATTTGTTGATTGTTGTTGTTAAGCCATGTAATGTGGTAATAATAGCCGGTAAGACAATTTTTATCTCTGTTACCATAACTACCATTGCTAATTGTCCCACTGTCACTCTGGAGACCAAAAGTGGAGGAAGTTGTTGTCATTGTCTGCAATTTGTTGGTTATTTGAGACTGATATGACAGCAGATAGTTTGGGAGAACTTTTTTTTATGTATACTACATACACAAACATGTGTAGGTGTGTAAATATACACACACACACACAAACACACTTACAGTGTACAACATAAATGAGTACAACCCTGTGCAGTATCACTGAAAAAAAAAAAAAAAAAACATTTGTATCACCTCTCAATAATTTCATTATTTCTCAGTTGACGAGTACAATCTGAACAATCAAAAACAAATACTTTAGAAAGACCATATTGAAAATACAGGCCTCAAGTAGAAACTCAATGAAACAAAAATGTGAAAACACCTGTGATCATTGACACACAACCAGTGATCATTAAAACAAAATTGAGTGCACCTCTAGCATTAGCCTTTTGCAAGAACATGGTTTTAAAATTACCTGCAAAAAAATATTTTTGGACCTATGGGTTGTGCCTCTCAAAATGTCTGCATCATGACTTCATGTGGAAAGCAATTCCTAGAAGAATTAAAAAATCTGATTGTGCGAAAGGTGGAAAAGGATACAGGGAAATCTCTGACCAGCTCAAAATGTGTGAAAGCACATTGCAGTCGTAATCAGGAGGTACACGTAGAATGAGCCACAGTGCCACTAATCAGAGCTGCAGTGGCTGTCCTCCTACAATGACGCCATGGACAGTTCGCTCCTTGCACAATCTAGCTCTGAAAACAGACGAGCAAGTGCTTCAGACTTGGCACAGGGGTAATCAATGGAAATTGGAGTTATTATGACAGCTCAGACAGTGCGAAGGACATTGCATAACATCAGCCTCTATGGCGGTGTCAAAGAACAAAACCCTTGCTTGCTCTTTGGCACAAAACGGCAAGATTCAACTTTGCTAAAGAACATGAAAAGAAGCCTGATGAATATTGGAAGCACAATCTTTTGTCAGATGGCCCACAATAAATATCTTTGGCTCAGATCTCAGGACCAGCATGTGAACCTAGCCAGGGCTGCCACAGTGAATGCATAGTTCTGACAGTGAGGAGTGGAGGTGGTAGTGTGAGGATATGGGGCTGCATGAGTGCAAAAGGGGTTGATGGGGAGATGACATTTATAGATGGCACCATGAATGACTGTGGATATACCAAAACACTGGCTGACAAAATTACTCCCAGTCTCTAGAAGCTTGGCAGAAGAGGAATACACCAGACATGATAACGATCCAAAGCACACTGCTAAAATCACACAATTTCTAAAGAAGAAAAAAGTGAATCCAATAGAACACCTTTTGGGGTATTTAAAAGAGAAAGGTAGAACAACACATCCCCTCCAGCAAGGAGCAGCTGAAAAAAATGTCTCTGAAGAATGGCAGGACATCTCCAGAACTTCCTGCAACACTGGTATCCTCTTTGGTGAGGAGTGAGTCTGTCATCAAAAAAAGGTGATCATATTGCAAGCATTGCAAAAAAAAATCTGATTTTAATCTCAGAATGTAAGGTGTATTGACTTTTGTTTCATTGCATTCCTACTGTGGGGCCTGTAGTTTTGAATATAGATTACAGAAGAGAAAATACTCTGCTGTTCTACTTAGAACAGTGATACCATTTTGAATGAAATTATATCTAAGTGATGACATCTCACAGAATATTAATAAGCACGCTAAAGTTGAATAAGGGACCGGAGGCAGAGTCAGGTTTCTGGAGTTGTATTTCAGCGTGGAGACCCCCTCTCAGCTGCTGCTCAGTGAAAGGACTACCTGATAGCAGAATGTGTTGGCATTTATACATTTCAGTCAGGTAGAATGCAATAGGGCAGGTTAGGACCACACCCTTTAGGTGAGAGGAAGGGGTAGACAGTTGGGAGAGGGGGTTGATGCCAGGACACAGGATTCTAGCAGGAAGAGGGGGAGGGGGGGTCACAGGTCAATTGCTTGGATCTCTGTAATGTCTTACAACAAAAGAATAGTACTATTTCCAGTTCCATCAGTCCCCTATATGAGCATATATATGCTCACACAATAACAAACATGCAACAGCCAATTAGAGCAGGAAACATCAATATATGTTGCAGATAGATAATGATACAAATTAACAGTAGAATAGCTATTTTGCAGTTCCATCAGTGATATTGCACATGAGTGTACTCACTGATGTTGTATACATAAACATTCAGAACTTATGACCAACACCTTATATCTTTGTTTTAAGCTATGGGCCATTCTTTGCATGGGACAATGCAATATTATCTACACTTTGTTTCTAAAAGCAAATGTTCTTCACAATAATAACATTGACTTTTGTTTTTGTTTCCAATGGTATTGAAGTAAGTCTTGATGAATACATACACAATTTACATCCTGAGTTTACTGCTGCAACAGTCAGTAGAAGTCATGTCTTTTCATTTATGTATTATGTGCATTTTTGGTTCTTTTCATGTATTTGTATTGCACTTTCAGTATATTTTGTGGTTAATAATTAGGAAGTTATTAGAGCTGATTATACTTATAGTATATTTTTGTGGTATAACTTCATGCAAATCGCCTTCTCCTTAACAGTATTACCTATAATGCTTTAATATTTTAGGCTACCTTAAAGTATTGATGGTTATGAAGGTCCTTTCCGCCTGAATAAAGATGGAGGTCATCAGCACACTTAAGCTAAATAAAAAAAGAGAGCTCTTGGACTGTGACCAAGATAATGTATTACTGCTACTTTGCTTTCTACTGAAATAAAAAAAAATGCACACCACATTTAATTTGTTTTTATTCACAAACTTCCAAAAAAAGGACAGAACAGAGAGAATGGATTGAAAAGCCGATGTGATACAGGTCAGTATGATTGGAGTTTTTTCAGAACAGGCTGGTTCTCAGCAGCTTTTTAAAGTTCAGATTCTCCTCACAGAATTGAATCTAGAGCAGCCACCTGTTCACCTACCGACCCCTACTATGAAAAATAAATACTTCTGTTCAAGTAGTAAGCTATGGAAAAAAACGATAGTAAAAATGAAAATAAATCATTAAAACAAACAGAAAAGACAAAAACAAACAAAAGAACACTGAACACTTGAGGGATCTTTGCACCAGGAATGACATCACAGGTGTGCAGGGACACTGAACGTCACATCTTTGCTCTAAGCACGTGCGGTGTGCATGGGCTCACCAAGACCTGCGATCCACGGCACCAGTTCACCTTGGTCCTGATTCTTCTGCTTCGTGTCAGAAGGTCAACACACACACTACATCCTCCTTACACCACTAAAGCGTCAGAGCTGAGGCATTCAGCCGCAAGAATACAAATCCCCCATTTAATAAAAGTACAAAAATAAAAAATACAAATGAATAAATATGCAAATGTCATAAATAAATACATTTGGTAAATTGTCAAACCTCAGACAAAAGAAGAGGACTAACAAACACAGGTAAACCAACAACAAAAGTATGGTACAACCGTAAAAGAAGGGGTTGAAAAATAAAAGTACTTTGATAGAATGTTTCAATCTTTAGGTTATAGTGAGAGGTCAAATTATGCATATCCTGTTGAGGTGAGGTCAAATCCTGTTGTCCAGAGTTGAGTCAACTGATGGAATTCAGGCGCAGTGGACCCTTCCTCTATGAAACAAGAGGACATGGGGGGAAGATTTGGGCGAAAAAAAAAGGAACCAGGTGGAATTTGTAAACATATCAAAGCAATGCCACAATGAAGCAATGCCCCTGATCCACCACACACAAAATGAAAACACACAACCTGTATAGCACATATCAGGAACTCCTGAAAGCTTGTGTTACATGATTTTTTTTACAGAACATGGACAAAATAAACAGTGAGTTGCTTCACTCTAAGTCACGTATAGTAATCTTCTAAGTCACCACATTTTAGCATTTGGTGTGACGATTTGGTGTGACGATTTGCACTGCTGCTCATGTTTTTTCGGTGGCCTTGAGAGCATACGGATCCTTTTCGATCATCTCTTTTACATCCTTGAAACGCACCTTCCAAGTATGCTGTAAATATTTTGGTCTCTTTTGACAACATGTCCTATTAGTGGGAGATGGAGGAGGGATGTTGCTACTGTTTTGGCACAGCTTTCTTTTGCAAATTACACAATTTCTCTGAAAATTTTACGCTTTTATGTTTTTTGGTATGAGCATCTACACCATGTTTTTTTTAAAAGTTATTTGCGCTTCTTTGAATCTATGTGTTGGTTTCACAACAAAACAATGAAACAGTCGGGTCTAAAAGTCAAGTGTACCCTTTTGTGTTGAATACAGACAGATAGAAATCCAGGAGGAAAATTAAACAGCAGACTCTACTGGATGAGACCTTGACCCACAATTTGACAGCGTTTACGGTCTTAGTATGTATAAGCTCGGAATAAGACTATGGGGTGGGAGGATCGAGGGAAATGCTTGTTTCAAGGATCCTCAGCTTCCACAATGACATTCAGGCGACGCAGTGGCAAGGCTTTAAACACCCACAGCATTCGCCAGGAAACTCTCTAGGGTCGATGCCTTTCACCCTCTTCTATTCGAGTTAAGGGCTGAGGTGCAGTAAAAACACGCCGGTCCTCAAGGACATTTTCTGTGTGTGTGTGTGTGTGATGCTCAGGCTGCTAGAACAACAAGATTGTACCACAGTAACGTCACATTAGAAAACACAACAAGAAGAAAAAATATGAGTATCAAATGGTCTTCAGTCAAATGTCTCTAAGGCCTGTGCTCGCAAACACTGCGTTAAAGGCGCAAATAATGATACATTCGTTGAGTTTAAGGTTTTGTTACATTTCTTTCTCATTTCTTGCCATGTTTTTTTCTTCAGCCCTGCTTGGATATTCTTTGCACCATTTTTTTCATTTTTTTTTCACATCCATATTTTCTATTTAATGAAAGATTAAATGAATTTCAATATTTTCTATAATCTCAAAGAGAAAAGGAACCGTTTTCAAACATTGTCAATTACGATTTATAACCACCATTTCCAAAATATCTAAAATAGTAGCAATAACAGTAATTAATCAAAACAATCAATGATATTGTTTTCCCTCCAGCTAAACAGGCATTACTACTGTCTTACATCTACCAGCTCGTTTTCTACCATCTACTACCACCTGCTAGAAAAATGCTAACAGTTGAAAAAATTGAAGCTTGCACTGATCAGATCAGAAAGCAGGGCGCCCCACCCTGGTCAGAAGAACTCACTGCAAGTCTCACGCAGGCTAAATGCAGTACACAACGCTGGAAGCCCAAGAGCTCTTTTTTCCTTAGTCTCTTTTCCTCTTGTTAAATTAGATATACAGCATAAGGATTTGTAGCTTTCAGCATCCAGTCTCTCAGACACTGCTGCTTCACATTCTCGGTCTCAATTGTTGAGATGGGAGCCATGTTAAGGGGTGCGCTAGCAGAAGCTGGCAGCTCAGTCTGAAGTTTTTTTTTTATGATCACTTGGTTCTGCCAAATCACACCAATCCGAGCCACTTGGGGCCTTTCACACGACCTCCACTGGGGCTACCTATTGGCCTGTCACCTCAATGATGTCGTCTTCGTCGTCGTCCATGTGACTACCGCTGCTACTGCTCTCGTTGTCGGTGGCGAGAGGTGGGGTGTTGAGGGGGAAGCGGGACAGGAAGCTGGTGCCGGCAGGGCCGGGTGTGGCGGCTGGCAGGCCGGCGGGCAGCAGGGAGTTGGGGTACATGCCCAGGGCCTGGCCGTAAGGCAGGGGGAATCCCGGGGGCAGCATGCCCGCCATCCCAGGCCGAAGCAAGAATGGGGAAATCGAGGAGGAACATGAGGTGGTGGAGACAGAGGAGGAAGAAAGTGTGATTTTGGTGTTGGTGGGGGACAGGGAAGAGACAGAGGAGGAAGACGAGGAGGAGCATGGAAGGCCGAAGGGGTCGGGGGTCATGGGGAACATTAGGCGGGGGTCAGCCAGCGGAGCATGGGGCTGGAAGTAGGGCGAGCCCGGCCCCATGTAGAGAGGGTGGCACATGGGCCCCAGGAGGGAGGGGTTCAGCCCGTAAGCCCCAGCATAGGGGAACCCTGGTGGCTGGGGGAGGGTAGAGCTATGTTTGGCTGCGGGCGGCTGGTGGTCAGCTTTCTCGTCACCAGCTGGGGAAGGCTTGCGCTTGGTGCCGCGCAGATCTAAGGGCATGGAGGTGTCGCCGATCGACAGGGAGGGCTCTTTCTTTGGGACAGGTTTGACGGGCCCCCCTACGTTCTCTTGGGTGGCTCCGGGCGTGGCAGTGGGCAGGCTGTGGGCCTGGGGCTTGATGATGCGCTGGAGCTCGCTCAGGATCTCAGGGCTGTCCGGGGACAGTGGGCGGGACAGGAGGTCAGGGGCCCCGTCCTCTGGAGAGGATCTCTTGTGCTCGGGGGAAATACTCCCGTTGGTGGCGCCGCTGAGAGCCTCTCTGTCTGGGTGCACCACATCTGAAAGAGACACAGAGCCAACTATTACTAAATGAATCACACTGTTCTTCTGAGGCATTAATCCAGTTCTGGAGATGTACTTGTGGATCTTCGATCACATCCAATGTTCACAAAACAGTTAATTAAAATAAGACACACAGACTAGAGAGTAATAGATGGTTTGTTAGACGCTACCTTTAGCCGTGGCTGAGCCCTCCTCTGGCTGTTTAGGCTTTCCAGCCGCTCGGACTGCAAAGATCCTCCCATCAGAGGTCCTGATGTAGGTCCCTAAGGGGGTACATATAAACACACACACAAAGGTCAAAACATTAACCTTTGGAGTCAAGTCAACCTTTTCTCTTTTGGAGTTGATCTGCTTGGTTGTTTGAACTGAATCAAGTCTTGCAAGTGATGCTGACCTTTAGTTCCTCTGATGACGTGGATGCTCTCCCCTGCAGCGATCCGGGTCTGGCCGTCTTTGGTGCTGTTGGTACCTGGGATGACCATGTCTGTGGAGGAATATCAGAAAGAGCAGCTTTACGTCTGAACAAACATCCCAATGAAATATAGGGATATAGAGGGGACAAGTAAGAGGGGTCCATGTTAACTCAAGTACAATATATCAACCAGGTTTGGCCTGATGAAAAGGAACAAATGTCGCACATATCAGTGTTTCCTTACATCTGCTCACTAATTATGCCATAGTCATAAGATACTGAGAGATCCATGCTACATTTTATCATTGCACAGGTAAATGTTCAGATGTCTGGGCTTCTACCTGTGGTGGTGACGATCTTCTGGACAACCACACCAGCTTTCTGCAGATAGTTGACGGGGAAGTTCAACTCTGAATTGGGGCTTGCAGACCCGGAAGAGGCCCCTGGGACGCTTGGGATATCCCTGGGAGGTCGCTGGGATGCCTGCCGTGGCATCATGGGAACCGGAGTCGACTGGACGGGCCGGACGCTGGCTACAGGCTTTTCTTTCGGGCTAGGTGGAGGTCGCCTGATCAAGAGCAGTTTGGGGTTTAGGTTTAGGTTCAGAGAGCATGTACAGAGAACAACACTGAGTTTAAACCTCAACATCAATAGTAGCTGAAACCTCACTCAGAATCTAAAATTGTGCAAGCTTTTAGTTCTATTCTCCTTACAAAGTAACTTTTTTTTTAGTTTCGAACTGTATATATTTAAGAGAGTAGAAGATTCTACTATTATTTTGATATTATTATATTATTTGTATGTCTCTAGGACAAAATCTCACAGGCATATTGACAACCAGACCAAAATATTCCTCCAGAGGACCACAGACATCCAGGTGTTGACTAAAATGTACTTCAGTTGTGTATTCAAAAGTTGCTAGAGTTTGGAGTTGTGTTTGTCTAAAGGAAGAGAGTCTTACCAGTTGCGCTGGCTGAAGGCTGGGATGTTGGTGAGGCTCTGGTCACTGGCAGGGTAGTAGTGGGCATAAGAGGGGCGCGTGTAGGGCACAGAGGCCCGCTTCTCCTCCTCGTAACCCTTCTTAGCAGCTTTCTTCTCCACCTTCGACAGCTTCAGATCTCGCCGGTCAATCAACAGAGACTCGTGATGGAAGGGTTGCTAGAGAGGGGGAAGGTTCAGGATGAGTTCCAATCAGCTTGACATGATCACTCTTAGTGTATTTATGTCATCCCTTCACTCACAGTGCTACTAATGAAGCGATAGGGCAATATAATTCCGGGTAATGGCAATTATTCTTTTTGCGATTTATTTTCAAATGTGTATTATTAATTGAACATTTGTCTCTTCATTTTACCTAAACCTGTTGGCAGTCGTCATCATCATAGCGCCTGTGAGCTAGATGCGTGCGCTAGAATGTGTAGCTTGGTGAAGAGGCGGGGGTAGCTCTAGTATGTGTACCTTGGTGATGAGGAGGAGGTAGTGCTAGTATGTGTACCTTGGTGATGAGGAGGGGGTAGTGCTAGTATGTGTACCTTGGTGATTAGGAGGAGGTAGTGCTAGTATGTGTACCTTGGTGATGAGGCGGGGGTAGCGTTGGCAGGCCTGTCGGATGACCAGCTCCATGTCCTCATGGGGCAGCAGCTGCTTGGCCGACTCCACCGGTTTCGGCTCCTCCTCCACAAAGTGCAGCAGGGACTCCACCTCCCTCCGTGTGAATGTCAGCACGGGGTTCAAGTCGTCCACCACACGGTCTGGGGAGACATTCAGGGATAAGACACACGCAGATTTTTGACTGCCCACTAACTAACTGATTTTGGACTGATCAATCGTTCATTAAACAACTGCTTATTTCTATTACCAGGGTTCCCATCTATTTTCGTCCATAACCTTTCACAACCTACAACACACGAAACTGCATACTTTTCTCCACATTATGGGCCTGACTATTGAATGAAAACAACAACCTTTTCAAAACGTTTGTAATAGGTAATGTCAATTCAAGTGGAAACTCACACTGCAGAAATTCACACAATGTTGAATTTACTGAAATCACTGGACTTTTCCAGGCCAGGAAAAGAGGACTTAAAAAAATCCATTATCTTTCTAGGATTTCCATGACCGTGCAAACCCTAAAAGACCTTTCATTCGTATTGAAGCAGTTTGGAATGCTTTCAAACCTCTTTTGTTTGACAGCTATGTGTAGACGTCCAAAATCTATATAAAATGGGTGCCAACAATCAGTTCTATCAATGATCTCAATATCATGACTGCCCTCTGTCCCCTCCAGCCGAGTGCAATCACAACACAGTGAAAAACACTGAACTCCTGTACATCATGAGTGTTTGTGTGCCACTCAGACAGTGTACTCACTGACTACACTCTATAGTGTGTGGATCTGTCTCGCTCTCTCTCGCCCCCTAGGTGAAGTGGACTCGGCTCTCTGAAGTACTCTCAGCACGAGAGAGAGAGGGGGAGAGAGAGAGAGAGGCTTCTGCGTATGTGACTGGACTCAGCAGTGGCCTGCCCACTGATCTCACCCATGAAGGGTGATTGAAGCTGCTCGTTTTAATTATCTCCACTTAATGCATCCGGATAAACGGTGGCCCTGTGTGCTCTTGACGGTTACACTTACCCGACATGCTCTGTTTGGATATCTGGCGGTCGTAGATCTTCTTCTCCAGGGTGTAGTCACACACCAGCCGGTAGATGTGACAGGGCTTCCGCTGCCCATAGCGATACACCCGACACACTGCCTGGGCATCGTGACAAGGGTTCCAGGAGGCGTCGAACACAACCACTCTGTTTGCACCGATCAGGTTCACCCCGAGACAGCCAGCCCTGAACGAGACAGCAGAAATGTTCCTCTGTACATGACTATGGTGAATATGTTTGTTTGTTTGTGTGTGTGTGTGTGTGTGTGTGTGTGTGTGTGTGTGTGTGTGTGTGTGTGTGTGTGTGTGTGTGTGTGTGTGTGTGTGTGTGTGTGTACAGAAATAAGTGAGTGTGTATGCATTACCTGGTGGATAGGAGAAAGACATGGGCAGAAGTGTTGGTTGGATCGTTGAACTGGTTGATGAGTCTCTCTCTCTCAGAGGCAGATGTGCTTCCATCCAAACCTGCAGTCATAACAGGCCTGGTGTCAGACAGCTACATACATAGGAGTTGAATGTAATAGACGCTCGACATGTAAGAAATGATCTCTTCTCTAGATACAAAGAACAAAATATTACAAACTCTACATGGGGAATTTGCACTACGAAGCACCCTAACATGACCCCTTTAGGACAAACACAGGAAACGGCAGTGAAGGGTGAGCGCAAGGACACAACCTTACACAACCCCAGTAACTGAATGACCAAGACAACCACTAGATGGCGATAGACACTACTGCTTGCCGTGATGCTAAAATAACAATCCTTAGAGCGCTTTGAAGTGGGTAACCATGGGTCTGGATAATGACTCCATGACAACAGTGGACACTATAGGAACCAGGCCACTTACGGTAGTAGTTGACGTTGCGAACCCAGTTGGACCCGCTGGTATTGGGGATCGGCCTCTTGGCCAGGAACTCCTCAATAACGGATAGAGTGGACAGACTCTGACTGCAAAGTGGAGTTAGACAGGGATGACGGGGACGTTCGTTTCATGACATTCATATTTCATTGTGATAAATCATTTTGTATCTAAATGAGATCTTCTATTTTGCATATTAATTGAGTGAGAGAGTGTGTGTGTGTCTGTGTGTGTGTGTCTGTGTGTACAGATGTGCTTTTGCATACCTAAAGACCAGGATCTTGTCGCCATTTCTAACGCTCTCGTCAATAAGGTGGAACAGCAGGACCATCTTGGCAGAGTTTTCCAAAAGTCCAGTCTTGTAATCAGTCATGATGTCCTTTGCCTGACAAAGGTACATGTTTTAAAAGCATTCACTTGTGAACGCTAGCATAAACTGCATGACCTACTGCATGAATGACTGAACAGGTTAACATGGAGGTTTGTAGTTAAGTGAAAGGAGGCTCACCCATTCGTAAGACATGACCTGATTGGCTTTCTCTTGCAGGGCACTGAGACTAAGGCCCCCTACACTGCTGGCCATCTCTGATGGTTTGCTCTTTTGGTTGGGGGCGGGGCAGCGGGTGTGGTTGGTGGTGATGTCATCCAGGTCCAGATCCTGTTCATTGGCCAGGTTTTCCTTCTGTAACGCCTCATAGAGGACGTCAGGATGGTTCCAAATCTGAAGGCACATCACACGCACATTGAGAACCAGAATCATAGAGATTCACCCTCAAATCACGATTCACGCTCAATTGTGACCTGCAGTTGTGAGAGTTTTTCCTCCATTAAGAACACGCAATCTTAAATAAACTTCATTCAAGGACATTAACACACGCTTACCTTGCAGCAGACACAAAAGGCCTTGAGGGGGTTGAGGCTGAGCCAGCCGCTGTTGCCAGCCTCCTGGAAGCGGTTCATGAACTCTGTGTAGAGCGCCCTCTGCAGGGGCGACAGGCGCACCAGAATGACATGCTCCTGCTTCTGAGGCAGCTGGGAGTGCAGCACGTCATGACCCCGCCTGGGAAGCACACACACACACACACACACACACCACAGATGGTCATTTAGAGAGGTACGACTCGACAGCGATAACTTCCCTTAATGTGTGCGTGTATGTGTGAGTGTATGTGTGCGCACAAGTGTGTGTTCCTCTACCCTCTGACCTCGAATGTAGCTTAACAGGCTTAGCCAGATGTGTCAGTATGTACACACACCCACATCTGGCGCATCCACCAGATGTGCTACTACATGTGTAGGTGTGTGTACCTGCATGTGTGTGTGTCTGTCTATATGTGTGTGCACACATGAGCATATGAACCCTCTCACTCCATTACTCTTTCTTTCGCGATCACTCAGTCACTCATTCTGCCTACCTCTGCACGAAGCCCTCCAGCAGGCTATGCAGCACGTGGCTGCGGTAGCGCATGAGCTGCAGGTCCTCGGGCGTGCTGTCCACGCACTGGCCGTTCAGGATGGGCCGCTCGAACATGTTACTGAACTCCTGCCGCGAGCCCAGGAAGTCGGGCCGCACAAAGTCCACCATGCACCAGTATTCGATCAGGTTGTTCTGCAGCGGGTAGCCCGTCAGCACCACTCGGCGCCGCGTGCGGATGCCCTTCAGCGCCTGGGACGTGCTGGCGTGGCAGTTCTTGATGCGGTGGCCCTCGTCGCAAATCACCACGTCTGGGCCAGGCCGGGAGAGGGCCTTCTCAATGCCTGGAAAAGGGCCAGTCGACAAGTCATTCAGAGTACCTAGTTTAGACTGATGCCATCACAAGTATTGTGGATATGTTGGTAAAAAGGCATTGCTTTCTGACTGATGCAGAATTTTTACAGCCAAAAGATAGGAACAGGGTCACCAGTTGTGATTGGATGTGGAAAATGACCGACAGCGGTTCTAACCTTTCAGTAGCTCCTGCTGGCGGTCCTCCTCGTCCAGGTCGATGACGACAGGCCCACTGGGCTTCTTGGCCTTCTTCTTGCGGCTGGCCACGAAGCTCTTCTTGAGTGACAGCAGCCGGTACATTTCGTAGCCCATTAGCAGCACCCCCCCGTCTTGGTACCAGTCCTCTACCACCTTGGCACGAGCCGCTGTAGTTCTGATTAGAGCGTGAGAAAACACACAAAAGAAAGAAAGAAGCATTACAGCCGTTTAATACAAACAACATAAACACATTTGACTGCCGAAATGACTGTCTGAAAATGAGGACATGCGTGGGTAAAGTTTCTCAGGTAAAGATTCTTCTGCTTCACACAGGTTTGGGTCAGTGTCTGTCTCTTCACTCTTGTTCAGAGGAAACATGAACAAGAATGAGAGTTACCAAAAAACTAAAAGACAGAGAGACAAAACAGACAGACAGGTCATAGGGGGAAATACTGAGCTGTTCCCAACTGTCTTTTGTGCTAAAAGAGAGAACTGTGACGCTATATAATCAAAGTGTTTCAGATGTAGCTTCTCTAAAGAGTGGCGACATGTGTGAGTGAGGGAGACAGACAGACAGACAGGAAGAACGAGAGAGAAAGAAAAAGAAAGGAGAGAGAGAGAGAGAGAGAGAGAGAGAAAACAGCTAATGTAGCGCACGGAGCAGCTGTGTGTGGGCCGCGCACACTCTGCACACGCCCAAGCCCAAGCGCTGAAACTGTGAAGAGTGAGTCATCAAACATTCACCAGCCCTGCGAGAGGCCTTATGCCTGAGCACAGACGCTCACGGGGCAGGAGTGGGACGCCTCGCCAGGCCGTACGAGCTGGTGGGGGGGGGGGGGGGGGGGGGGGCACCTCATGTCCTGAAGCCTGTTTGGCAGCCTCCAGCCATCTGACTATGCTACTGATTGTTCCTAAGGAACTGAGATTTGTGCTAAATAGAGTGACAACAACAACAACAACCAGGAACATGGTTCAAAGTAATTAATGTACATATAATACAAACCTAAATTTGGTAAATGGTGTGGTAAACTCTGAAGTGAAGAAAGCATAGGTTGCTGGAGCAGGTTACGGTCCATACTGAGCACTTTACACTAGTGCCTACACAGTTTTTTACTGTGTTTGTGCAGAGCTGTGGGCCCACATTCATGCGGTCAGTGTTTTCAATGTCGTCAGAGGTGATGTGCCTTTGCTTACTTGTGCTCGTCGTTGAGGATGTGGACCTTGAAGGAGCGTGGAGTGAGGTGTTCAGGGTCGGCGTCGGGGGGCAGGGCCTCGGAGGGAGGAATCCACATGTTGAACTCGGATAGCCAGTTCTGAAGCGTGTTCACCTGCAGGACGCAACAGCCAAGACAGAGTGAGAGGGAAAGAGACAGAGGAGGAGGAAGACAGAACATTAAGAAAGAAAGAAGAGGAGGAGGAGGAGGAGGGAAAGAAAGACAGAAAGAAAAGGAGATAAAGAGAAACAATGACAGAAACATGGAGAGGAAATGAAGGAAATGAAGTCAGTCCATAGATCAATATGGATGCAGTACAAAAAAAACACAAATATACACACACAAACGTGCGCAAACACATACACACACAACCACACTCACAGGGACTATGGCGAGGACGGTGTGAGCTCCAGTATGGCGCAGTAGGATGTCGATGAAGGAGATGACCTGCAGGGTTTTGCCCAGGCCCATGCTGTGGGCCAGGATGCAGCCAAAGCCACTGCTGCTCTTGTAGCGCTCCACCGACTCCACCAGATTGTCATACAGAAATCTGATCCCACCGATCTACAGAGGGCGGCCCAAGGTCAGAGAGAGAGAGTGAAAGAAAGAGAGAGAGAGAGAGAGAGAGAGATAGAAAGGGAGAAAGAGATAAGAGATAGAAAGGGAGAAAGCGAAAGAAAGAGACAGAGAGAGAAAGACAGAGAGTGGGCAAGAGAGAGAGAGAATGGGAGTCAAGACAAGCAAAGGGACGGAGCAAGTAGGAAGAGGGACAAGGACAGAGATTGGTGATGCTGTGAAGTGATTCTTGGTCAGTTCATACACGGGTATCTGCTGTCAGGTGGAGTGATTGGCAGGCTGGTTACCTGGTGCGGCTTGACGACTCTGGCCAGCTGGGGGGAGAGGTAGATGTTGCTCTCGTCGGCTGGGTGATTGACGTTGACCAGGACACGCCCTTTAGCATCTGGTTGGTTGAGGTTGTCATTGGCGTGAGCTCCGCAGATCTCCTCAGGACCCACCTCTTCCTCATCGTCGTCTTCCTCCTCCTCCTCCTCCTCCTCCTCCTCATCGGTCGCTCGTCTGCTGGTGTGGAGGGTATCATCTTCGCTTGAACTCAGTTCGATCACATCTGGACCAACACACACACACACACACACAGGCAATGTGAAAATCTCATCCTTGTCATCATTTCAGAACCATACTTCACCCGAGGGCAAGCATAACTGA
The DNA here is from genome assembly GCF_963457725.1 of Sprattus sprattus. Taxonomy (NCBI): domain Eukaryota; kingdom Metazoa; phylum Chordata; class Actinopteri; order Clupeiformes; family Clupeidae; genus Sprattus; species Sprattus sprattus. Next base: position 15,976,277 of record NC_137914.1, read on the forward strand.
GAGGCTTAAACTGTTCATCAGGATGCCTTTCATGCCTCAACCAACATTTTAATTTGATTATGAGATGGATGATTAGACCTCCACTGATCTCAGAGCCCCCTGCTGGTGTTTGAAGAGCCCGCCTGAGCGGAGAGTTGAGACTATACAGTCAAGGCCTTTCATTTATCCCCTTTTCATCTGGTGGAGAAAAAAAGGTCTACCTTGAAAAGGCGCACAAAAAGAGTCTGAAACCTTTTAGACGGGATCCTACGCATCTCATTACACAACACACTTCACCTCCCAGAGGCAAAATGCCATTCGCTTTACAGATGACTGGTTTATTAACCCGAAACCTAACCTGAAGCTTTGAATCATGTTTTTCCTATTAACAGATAAATGGTTCTCGGCCTTAATTAGGAATAGTGCACGTTGGGGCAAAAATGTATTTCAAAACTTTCCGTTACGCAAGGCAGTTATAAAACCATTTTATTACATGCATTTCTAGGTCACATGGTCTAGTTTTGTAATTGGAATGCAAAATTATACAAGTGGGAGAGCGTGCTTTTGTCATGGTACATATGAACTGGGGGGGTGGGTGGGCAGACAGATAGACGAAACGGTGTGTGTGTGTGTGTGTGTGTGTGTGTGTGTGTGTGTGTGTGTGTGTGTGTGTGTGTGTGTGTGTTTTATATAACTCTCTGAATGGGCGGTTACACAAGCTGGATTACAGGGAAAGGGTTATATAAGCCAGGCAGAAATGTCATGACTGTGAGCTGGCACTCAACCAGCGTTAGCCACACCTCTGCCCCAAAGACCTACTTCTTGTCTGAAGTCTTACTTCTGTGAGCCTTTTCTTTCTTTATGTCTACCACACACATACACACAGATGCTCAAACACATTTTAATGTATTCCCACACACAAACCCCTGTTAATATTTTATGTGGTGAAAAAGTTCCACAGAGTTCAGGAACTATTCAAACTTGTCCTTGGGCTGTTGCCACAGCAGTGTGTGTGTGTGTGTGTGTGTGTGTGTGTGTGTGTGTGGTGTGTGTATTTGTGTGCTGTGGTTACTTTGGGGAAGGCACAATCTGTACCAAGCAAGGATTTACGCACTGTTCTGTTCCTCAAGTTCAATCCAAATCCAGTTTCTACTTTCACATGACCCCCTCGCACTGCAAGTGTGTGTGTGTGTGTGTGTGTGTGTGTGTGTGTGTGTGTGATTAATGACGGACTGTATAACGTGGCTGACATTACTGACATTAACGTCGAGGACCTTAATCCAAGAGGTATGTCTGGCTGTGACTGTCTGACTGTCCAATAAGATGACATCCAAACACACTTAAAAATATCTTTCCCGAAATATAAAACACGCGCCACAAGTCACAGATAAGCACTCCATTTAGGGAGTACGTCTTATCTTTATGGGTGACGTGATCAGGGATTTTGCCATGTGGCTGTGTGTGTGTGTGTGTGTGTTTGTGTGTTTGTGTATGTGTGTGTGTGTGTGTTTTATAGACAGACTTACCTTCTTTAGTTGCGAGTGTTGAGAGTCGCGATGCTTTGGCATCCTCCTCACAGGCATTTGGGGTGCTGGTGCTTGGGTCTAGACAGATTAGCTCTTGTTTGGACACCTGAGCAGACGCGCTTAGGGACTCGTCCCCTAGAGAAGAGGGGGACAGGGGGGAGGGAAGACGGAACAAGCAAGAGAGGACTAGGGATGAGTCTTTCACGTGTGATTTTTTTTACCCCAACTCCTGTTGGGGATGTGTTCTTTATGTTTTTTCCAAAAGTTATCGACACTTCCTTGTTCATAGAACTGATCCCAACTGGGCACGGCCCCTGCATTAACTAGACAAGAGCAGGTCTACCATATCCCTACACTAGAGAGAGAGGGGCTGGGGACAGGAGCAGACTTCTACCAGGAGCTCTATGAATGCACACTACGGCGTTCCCCCAATATTCTGCCCTCCTCCCCTGGGTGTTTTGGGGCCCTGGTCACTCAGCAGGAGGCCCTGCTGCAGTAATAGGGTCATGATCTCCGGTCCCCAAACATCCACAACCGCTGCCAAGTGGGTTTGTGTGATCGCCAGATCCGAGTTCGAGGAACCCATGATAAACGTGGGGCCCCTGCGGTGTAGGATGGGTGACCTTTCCTGCAGGGGTCACCTGAGCCCCCCTGTGTGTGGTCCTCTGTGTGTGTGTGTTGTTTAACTGTTTTCTGGAGTTTGTGTAGTACGCCAGATTACCATGTGTGTCTGTTTCTGTATCTACAAGGCCAGGACGCCTGACATATGCCTGTCCTGGCAAATGCTGAGACACTGAAAAAACAGATATGGCTATGAGTGTGTCTGTGTGTGCGAATGTGTTTGTGTATATTTTGTAGCCTTTGTCTGTGTCTGTCTGTGTCTGTGTGTGTATGCGTGTGTGTGTGTGTACCTGGTGTTTGAGAGTAGTCTGAGGGCTGGGCTAAGGGGAAGTCCTTCCTGTGCTTGTCCAGGCGCCTCCGTCTCTGTAGCTCATCTTGCTGGGCAGATTGAGTACCGGCTTCCAGCTGATGCTCACGCAACAACTTCCTACAGAGAGAGAGAGAGAGAGAGAGGGATCAGAATGGGCCTGGGGCATCCCTGCTCATGATGCGTAGACAGACTGGAGCGTGCCAGATCACATGGGAGACCGTGTTTGAGACCTTGTGTATGTGTGTACAGTGTGTTTAGTCTTTAATACAGTAATAAACGAGGGCTATAATCCCACACAGGGCAGTACTGCTGACAGGCGGCCTGCCAGGCAATGAGTAACAAGCGTTTGCAGAATGAAGGCTCACACTCTCACACACACACACACACACACACACACACACAAACACACAGCACACACACACACACAGAGGAGAGAAAACCAGAGCGCCTGGGGCTTAAGCGCCAAACCGAAAATTCTGTGCCAGGTTGCCACAGGGGGAACTGGATGGAGTGTTAAGTTGTCAAAGTGAGGATGAGGCGGTAGCCACTGAGGTTTTACCTTAAGGTTGAGTGAGGGTTGAAGATGGACGGAGAGGGGACCAGAATCAGGGAATAAAACCTACCCATGTATTGTGGTTATGTGGACAGGGTATTAGGATTAGGATATAGAGGCCTGGGGGCAGTGAAGTTACTGTGGCCGAGTTTGATGAAGAGGGATTAGGTATTAGGGGAATTTTAGGCCTGACTACTGGGGTGGTCTTCCACCTCTTACTCTCCAAGTACATGTGAGCAAAGATTAACCATTGTTTTGAGTTACATTGCCGCTTACTCTTGTTTATGCAATTTGGGTTTATTTGGGTTTTAATCAAATGTCTTTGTGGTGAGGACATCTTATTAAAACAGTGCACAAGGGATATTTCCAACTCTCAATTTTTTTTCAAAATACATGTTGTCATTCTTTTCAAGAATTAACTTATGGAACATTATGAAATCAAGGCCAAAGGGTATTGCATGACTCCACCCACTTGACCTATAAATGAAGGACAGATTTGCTTTGTCAACATCTCAAAAGTGTACTGCAGACGATGTCCAAATAGCTTTACTTTAATAAGCACACAAAGTAGTGATACCTTATAGAATACGGACAGGCTTGAAGAGAAAAAGTTTCAGGTTAGATATTATACTTTGTCTTTTACTAATTTGTATCCCTTTCTGTCCCTTCAGGGGAATACAGTCACTGCCAAGAGTATTCAGAGATTCGGAAGGTTTGGAAGGAGTTTGGGGAATGAGGAGGAGAGGAGGCATAGTCCTGTACGAACCTGATGTTCCTCCTCAGGTTGGCGGGCTTGGAGCGGTTCTTCTTGGCTCCACTGAGGGCCAGTGAGGGCTTGTGGCTGGCGTGCCGGGCGGCGGGGCCCGTGGCCGGCTGCAAGGGGGCCTCGTCTGAGGGTGAGGTAGACGGGGGCGTGCACTGCCACCCTGACGAGTCGCCGCCCTGTGCTTCATTCTCTGAGCTGAACGCAGCACTCTTCTGCTGGTCTGGAGGGAGGTGGAGAGAAACAGAATGAGAAAGATACAGAGAGAGAGAGAGAGAGAAAAAAAAAAAGAGAGAGAGGGGGCAGGAAAAAAAGGAAACTTTGGTAAATTCTCACATCAAGAGATATTGTTTAATATGAGATTTGGTAACTTCCAACAATTACATTACATAAACATTCATAAGCATCTGTACAAGACGTACTGACACCACAGAGCCCATCATTTCCCTTTTCATAAAGAAGAGGGGGCCCAGACTGCCATAAATACCCCAGTATGTGGTATATGTTTGCACACAGCGCACTGACAGTGTCCTTGTGCTCAGTGCCCATGAGGAAGCACTAGCTCTGGCTGGGGGAGAGGCAGCACTGGTGCTGTTTGTTCTGGATGACAGCACAATGACAGGATCAGGCCAAGATGCACTGAACTAAATCGCAGTTATGCAACTGCTCATAAATATCTGCTGCTTGCTTATGAAACTGGCCGGAACACAGTTTGCAGAGTGAGATCGCCCTGGCCCCCCCAAAACCCACACTGCCAAGGTTGCTCTGGATACAAACTTTACTTCAGTCTGAATCTGGACACACACACACACACACACACACACACACACACACACACACACACACACACACACACACACACACACACACACACACACACACACACACGTACAGTCAAGTACCTTTTATTTTTCACTGCTTACTTACCTGTGGGAACCCTTACCATATACAGTCATTCCATAAAAAGTTTTCTTAGAAAATGCACACACCACACACACACACACACACACACAAACACACACACACACACACACACACACACACACACACACACACACACACAAACACACACACAAACACACACACACAAAGAGCTAGAAAAAGCAGGTAAAACTGGCCAGTAGCTGGCCCTCTGTTGCTCAGACACACGAATGCCCAGTCGGTCACGACAGGAGTACAAATCATTTATATAATAGAGCGCGATAGAGCATGGGGGCTGATAACACTGACAGGCTCACAACAAATTACATAAAACGACTCTCTTAAGCAATCTGCTACACAGTTCAATAATTATGATGGGATGTTTGTGTGTCCACACACATGTTCACATTGATGGGTTTAGAAATGTGGTGTGTGTGTGTGGGGGGGGGGGGGTTCCAGCAGGCCAATGCTACAAAGAGGATTCACGTGAAACATCTGCAATCTGACCCATAAATCAGGCACACTTCCAGGCCAGAGAAGCACACATCCTGTGCTACAGTGTGTCAAAACACACGAGGAGATAAGACCAGAGAGATCAGGAACAAGTGTGCAAGATAACAGAACAGGATTTTGTCACAGTTAAATATTCATAGAGGGACAGATTGTAACCGATCATTTTGAATGATTTTTGACCCCTCTTAGTCGGTGTTGCTGACAAACACAAACACACACAACCAAAGATCACACCCACCATCTTAAAGAACAGTTACATAACGATTCCTAAAATGCACCATAGTTCAGCGCACACACACACACAGACAGAGCAAACACTGAGGATTGGGTTGAAGTATACCCCCCCTCTTTCTGCTTCCTCTCGTTCCTCCTCTCCCCCTCTCCTTTTCCAGAAATATCTCTTGGCCAAATCTAACTGTGCTGTGACCCTTATGCAACCAGCAAATCGATCTGTAAACGAGCACACACTTAGACACACACACAGACCCCAGAGGTCCTCGTCTCCTCTCCAGCCTAGCCACTCTTCTCTCATATCTCCATCACATCATTCGACCCTTCCCCTACTGCATCCCTCTCTTTTTTTCTCCTCTCTTTCTTGCTGACCACATTCACTGTCCTCTCCTCTCTCTCCTGCTGACCACATTCACTGTCCTCTCCTCTCTCTCCTGCTGACCACATTCACTGTCCTCTCCTCTCTCTCCTGCTGACCACATTCACTGTCCTCTCCTCTCTCTCCTGCTGACCACATTCACTGTCCTCTCCTCTCTCTCCTGCTGACCACATTCACTGTCCTCTCCTCTCTCTCCTGCTGACCACATTCACTGTCTTCTCTTTGCCCCACCACTTGAAGGGGTCGTTGAGCTCCTCCACATGAAAAGGGACAGATCATGATTGGCCAGTTGTATGGCGGGGTTGAATTCACTGACGCATAGCACCCAAGGTCCGGACTCGTCTGGACTAATGATGACGCACCAGCTTTGAGTACCCACAGCGATGCTGGCAGATGAAGGCATTGATCTTTTCCAGTGAAGACGGATTAGCTGTATTTGGTTTCCTCACTATTTCTGTCTCTTCGTCATACATACACACACATACACACACACACACACACACACCTTCAGGAGAAAGCCCTCACCGTTTTAACAGAGGGGGACAAGTGATGGCCAGGTTATGCAATGGAGCTTTACATAACGAACACAGAGCTCCATTCACCTCCACTGCAGGACCCAGGAAACCAAAACCACACACACACACACAAACACACACACACACACACACAAACACACACACACACACAAAACCAAACTCTCTAACCTCTGCATACATGCACCAGCAAGACTAGAGACTACAAAGCTGTGTGCACAAACACAAGCATGTCGTGCCTGAATACCCACTGAAACATGGACGCACGGTACACGCACAATGGGCCCAGAATAAAGAGGAAATGTCCAGCTCTGACCACTTCAAAACCATTAGAGAGAGAAGCATAAACACACACACACTCAGAGACACACACAGACACACACACACACACACACACACACACACACACACACACACACGAGGCCACATTCTCTCCTTTCTGCCGTGGCAATGATATTCAAACAAATGCATGGCAGCCTTCCAATTACAATCAGACTGAGATCAAAGGGGGATGTTACGGGCGCGTGACGCCACGGTGATGGGGTAGAACATGACCGTTACATAATGCCCGGAGCAAAACAAGGATATGGGTGAGACACCCCTCCTCCCCCAAAAATATGTCCAAAACACACAGACACACACATGTATGACAAAAATATGTACACATAGAGAGAGAGGGGGAGAGAAAGAGAGAGAGAGAGAGAGAGAGAGAGAGAGAGAGAGAGAGAGAGAGAGAGAGAGAGAGAGAGAGAGTGAGAGTGAGAGAGAGAGAGATTCACACACCCAAGAACTATACAAAAACAAGGTGAAGGGGAGTGACAGTTAGCTGAAAGATAGCTGAACAGGATGTTCAGTACAAAGAGAAGTTGTCCACAGGGGGGTGGATTAGAAAGAAAGATCCGATTTGTTCTTAGAAAGAACGAGGCAAATCTCTCTCTCTTTCTTCTTTCTCTCCCTCACTCTGTTCCTTTAGAAAAGCTTTCATAGCATAAGTCAGGGAAGGAAGCCAAGAGAACATCAGTGTTCCTGCCAGTGAGCTAGTTTTGGGTGGTGTTACTGTCCATCATTACGCAAATACGCACACACACACAACCACACCTATTATACACACACTCACACAGAAACAATTTCATACCTAAAGTAGACTTATTCCACATAAAAACACACTCATTCATTATTCCACCTGTGTTGCAGTACCATTCCACTGTAACAAAAGACTGAATGGGAGAAAAAACTATTAGATTTAAAAACACATGCTTTTGAAACATAACATTACATAAGCTGGCTCCTTGTCTGTAATGGGGAACACAGATAGAGAAAAAAAAGAGTGAAAGTGTGTGTGAGGGGGGGGGGGGGGACTGTGTTCATGTGTGTGTGTGTGTGAAAAGAGGGGGGAGGGGGAGAATATAGACTAGGAGATGAGGGGAGGGTTTTGTTGGGTTGGGGGCGCATTGAGAAGCCACAGGGTTATGTAACATTGGTGCAACTCACTGTTTATATAACAGTACTTTACGCCAGCGTCATGGCCTGCCGGTGATAAACAAGCAGGCCATCAGGGGGAGTGTGTGTGTGTGTGTGTTTATGTGTGTTTCTCTGGTACCTGCCAACCCCCCATCTCCCAATATGCACACAAGCCCATAAAGAAGAATGGTGAGAACAGGAGAGATGGAAAAACACAGACAGAGCAACCTCTAGTCCCACTTGGCACCTTACCAGTCAAGCAAACACACACACACACAAACAACTTATAAAAGCGGATGGCCTTTGCATAATGAACCTGGTATGACTAAGCAGTGATGCCAACTTGGGCAAGACACTTAATACAGCTACTCGTATGAGCTTCAAAGACGTTGAAGAAAATGGTTATATGTTTGATCAAATCCCTGAGGGATATAAAGCACATCTCGACTTAAAACCAGAATAACTTCCCACCTTTAGCTCACACTTTGAACCCTCAGTGCATTAAATACTCTGACTCATTCTTTTGCAATGTAACCCCTTCTCTCTTTGGGCCCGTCCGCATGAAAACAGTTAGGTTTCGTTCACAAAACAACAGCTTTTTCAAGGCCTGAAAACGGATTCCAGAGTGGGGACTTTTGAAAACCCAATCCTATACGTCACCATGTGTACAGGCGAAAACAGTGCTTTGAAAAAATTGGCTCCAACTTTATCCAATCACGTTTCGTTCTCTGCTCCGCCTTCCAAAGCCTCCACCATCGAATAAAAAATCTATTTCTGATTGACAGACACATCATGGTGTTATCAGACAACGTATTCTACTTCAACGGGGAGGACATTCTCTATCGGAAACATCTGGGTTTGTGATGCTAAGTGATGCTCAATGTCAGCACCCTTAAGCATTGTAAGTTCACTTCACTGGGGAAATTCTGTTCACCCAAACCACGTGCTGCTGACGTTGAGAAAAAAACTATTCGTAGGCTTTATCTCCTCTCGTTGTACCATTGCTTTAATAATAGTCCTGTTAAGTTGTAGGCTATATCTTGCAGCATAGGTTATTCAAGACATTTTCAGTCTCTTGCGTGGGGGCTTAACTTTTGGAAAACGCAAATGAAAAACATAATTTCATAACACTCCGATGTCATATGAACGGGGTCTGTATCTCTCCCTTTCTCTCTCTGTGTGTGGGCATGTTTGTATAAGTAGGCCTTATGTCAGCTGCACATTCTAAATTGTTTTAAGAGATTCACCAAAAATCTACTTGGACAGAGGCCATATTCTACACACTAACTAGGAAGTTAAGTAACCTCCAAGCAGCAAGGGCATAGGTTTGGTCTCAGCATTGGTAGGGACACCCCCCCATATAAAAAAACATAGTTGATGTTATATTGAACAGGCAAACTTTATTTAAATGTATTAACATTTGTGTACTAACTTGAGGAACTTGGAACTGATTTAAACATAATAAGAATAATAAAACCTTAGATTAAATAAAAAACAAAACGTTCTCCACCTCATCTGAAGCCCTGATGGTCCAGCTGCTGCTTCCTCAACCTGCACTACATCTGCACTGGATTTCTAAGTTTCCTGAATGCATTTCAAAATATTGCCTTAATGAACAAATTACATAACTGAGAAGTACATGAAGTGCATTTGTTTGTTCTGAAATTAATTTGTAATATGTAGTTAATTGGTTCAGGTTTAATGGAGCTCTACTAAGCCTACATCATCTGTAAGGGAGAGTGGGGTAATTTGTGCCAGCGGGGAAGTTGTGCCACCCCTTATTTCTAGGGAACCATAAGGGAGTTTATTTTGTGGTTGATGATGCAACAATCTGTCTTTATTCCAGTGAAGTGCGCAATCTTGTATTGATAAAGATCTATACATACATAGGTGTAGACGGAAGGACAATATGATGGTGTTCCGAAACCCTTACTGGCAGTGTTCCAACCTCGGCTTCGCTGCTGTAACTGAGAATGGCTCCTGGGTACGGGGCGTATTTATATGGAGAGACGGGGTTATTATGTCACCACCTAGACCTGTTTTTGGTGGCGTGTGGATGAAGTGAGTTCCGATGTGCATGCACATGTTTTATATTCCATTGTTAAACTTCTTTTTCAGATGTACAGGTATACAATTGCATAGTCCTGCTGAAAACTGATTAAAATCTGTTTTCCACTACCCCTAACCAAGACCTGTGATTTATTTTTCTTAAAAACACTTTTTGATGCACAGTGTGCTGTGAAATGTTTTGGCATCTTCTTAATTCAAATGAATGAACAGTTTGATAACAAGTTATATTGAAATTGAAATTGAATTGAAAGGGACTGTTTGAAAGAATGTGTTGCATTAAACAAGCAGCTCCAACCTTGTAAAGTTTAACATCACACACTCGACTGGTATGTGTTTAGAGGTTTCCCTTGAGAATGTCAGTAACTGGGTGGCATGAAGTATCCAATATCACACAAACCCACGCAGAAGCAGAGAGAAATAGCAATCGGAAGAAAACTGGGGCTGAGCAGAGGGTTCAGACGCATGGTAATTGGCGAGAAGGCAGACATGGCAGCCTGGCTCTATTAAGAGGACCGCCAGAAAGGCAGGGCAAGAGGATCAATCCACTCCCTCACCCATTTGACCCACTATTTGCCTTTGCCTTTTCCCTATCCCTATCCCTCTCTCCCTCCCTCTCTCTCTCTCGCTCTCTTGCTCTAAAGCTCCTGGTCCATCTCTCTCCCATTCTAACACTGGGTTAGAAACTCTGCGTGAGCTACTGACCCACAGATGGGAGAAACAGTGATGTGTAAAAAAAACTGGCACCAGTGGCATAGCTCTCTCGCTGCCCTCTCCCTCAGACCGACACACACACACACAAACACTCTAAGTAGATTACAGATTACACTCAATCCAGCTGGTGTATGTGTGTAACCACAGTAAGCGGAGCTCAGTCACTGGCAGGAGGCAGGACAGGGAGCAGTGGCAGCATAGCTCACAGCCAGCTGTATTTGCACAAATTCATGTTTGCAGGCATGCACCCATACCTTTTTTTTCCCCAATTCCATAACTCCTTGCAATATTTCAGGAAATGGTCCCCTGGCTTAGCTACACAACAACCCGATAAGCCTGGTCATTAGTCTATAAACATTGTCTGATACTTAACACACACACACTTGATAGCACTGTGCCCTGTGCAAAAACACATACGCTAACACCAGCTGCTTACATCAACCATTTGGCTCTGGGTGACTCGGTGGTGACGACAACTGATGACGTCATCCACTGCAGCACGCTTTTCCTGCCACCAGCTGTTTCTCCAGCGTAATTTTCCCGCTCTGAGATGTCATGGCTGCATGAACAGGTCCGAATCCGGCTGGCTGCGGAGCTGATTCGGCACAACTGGCTGGCGAAGCCAGCTGCCGTCAGCACACACAGCTCAGCAGGATGGTGAAAAGAGCCTGAGTGGACAGCCTCCACATGTGCTGCGTTAGAGAGCAGAAGGTGGTCTGTGCTTTTTTCCCCCAATGAGAGCAGGGCTGAATGGAGATAAAATGTAGACATTCAGAGACACAATTCTGCTTTGCACACTGGACCCAATAGGCTACAATAATGTTCTCGCTCTCTCTCTGACACACACTAAAATCCTCTTTTCTTCTTTAAATACCATGGTTTTTCACTGCCCATTCAGGTATGCCTCTTCAAATCCTTTTCCCAGAAGCAGTGTCTGGAGCTTGGGCTAAATCATCCTCTCCCTGGCTCCTGACCCTCTGTCTGTAGAGCCTATCTTTGGCCACCCAGCTGCAGCACCAGCCTTCAACCCTAACGGCCTCTCTTGCTTTTATAACCAGCTTAATTTATGCTGGCTCAACATCATCGACTCACAAAGCACCTATGCATCAAACATCCCTCTGGGGATGTATGGGTGTGTGTGTGTGTGTGTGTGTGTGTGTGTGTGTGTGAGAGTGAGTGTGAAGGAGGCTTAGTTAAAGGAGGGGATCGGGGTCACAGGAATACTTGTATGCCTGAGGAGATCGTGTTGTGCTGTACATGTGAAAGTTAAATGTGTAGATGTCTGAACGCTGAGCTGGCAGTTTCTGCTTTAAAATCGGCTTTCGCCCAAGTCCCACATCACTTGTGGAGTAAAAAGGCTCCTGATTACAATGGTTAACTGCCTGAATTCTTTTTAAGCTTTTTAATTGTTTAGGAGTGGCCTGTATCTGGTGGAGAGGGTGAACTTAGCCTGACTTCCTTTTATATCTAAAGACATCTGTCTTATCATCTGGAGTCAAATAAAACTACAAGAAAACATATTGAGAGAAATGAAAAATAAAGATGTTAGGTGTTAGAATGATGACTTGTGTCCTCTACCCACCTTTCTGTTACAAAATATCAAGAGACACTCATGCATTGACGAATTAGCTTCGCACAGCAGAGGTAATTCTGCATCATTACATAAACATGGTGGTCTACGTCTTGGTCAAGTGGTGCAACGGAGCAGAGAGACTACTTCACAAGGTCAAGCCAACCTTCGTTCTCTGACACATGTTGGCTAATTCAATACATGCTCCTCACAGAAAGTTTGGACGTGCAATTCCCTGCCCATTGATCACCTCTACAGTAGCAAAAGAAAAGCGCCATTGTGTTACATAAGGTGCATTCACGAGTTATAAAACATGGCATAAAAGCACCTCGGTTCATGTGGAACCAGACATCCAGTTGACAAGAACCCCATTCCCGTATCTGTTTCATGTACCAGAACCGCAATAAATATTAGACACTAAGGCCTATTGTAAAAGCGTGACCACATTACACGATAGTTTTGACCGGCAACGTATCTGTAAGACTACCAACACAAATACAATTGCAATGGATTTGATGAAATTTGAGCAAACTGAAGGTTGTTTTTTAGTTTTGATCATTTATCATTCATGGAGTAATCAGCCTACAAGCCTCAACGACAAACTATTTAGTAAGTTAGTTATGTGTGTAAATAGAGCACAGTGCCTAGAATGACACACAGTACAATACCCCATAATGTCTGAGGAAGAGAGGCTCAGAGAGCTCATCTCACAATTGGGTTACTTTATTACCACATTAGCACCCTTTGCACAAGTTACTTTTCAAAGTGGACTCGGTTAGAAATATGCTCGCACCCTCAAGATAAGGACAGGGGAACAGTTCAAATCAGAAAAGAAAAGGGAGTGTACGAGGGGGTATGCCAACGGGAGAGGGCCACCTCTTAACCCAACCCTCTCTCGCTCAATGACATCTCAACGGGATGACCTACTTTATGCCATTACCAATTTTGTTCCCCCATCCGACACATGCACACACACACACACACACACACACACACACACACACACACACACACTCTGCCACCAGCACACTGAGGCTGGGTCGGAGACGGAGGGACGCTTACGTAACTGAGCCTCTGGCTGTTACACAACCCACATGTTCAGAGGTACGGCACGTCCAGTCGGTGTGTGCTCTCGCACAAACACACATTCCCCCCCCCCCCCCCCCCCTTCTCTCTCTCTCTCTCTCTCTCACATACACACACACACACACACTAATATGAACATGTGCTGAGATACACAACCCAACATCACATCTCTGACTCACTTAGTATCGTATGCCACCCTCACTGAACAGGGAACACTCAGTTTCTCTGTGATAGAGCGAAAGGAGGAGGGATGGAGAGAGGGACAGAGAGCTAGAGAGAGAGAAAGAGAGTGACAGTGTGACTGCTCGTTCAACATGTTCTGTCAGGATGTGTGGAAACAATGCGATCTACTATTGAAAAGAGAAACACATGGGAGAGCGAGAGTGAGCGTATGTGTTTATGTGCCTTTAGGAATTTAAACTGGCAATTTGCACCTTAATCCTGTTGCATTCCTCTACTCAGCAAAGCATTCTGCACAGAAAGGGACACACACACACACACACACACACACACACACACACACACACACACACACACACATAAAAACACACAAACACATACAAAAAAACACACACGCACTTAAACAGCAAATTAACAGACCCTAAAAACAGACAAAAGCCTTGAACACCAAATAAACACCCAGAGATCTAGTAAGCCTGAAACACGGCATTTGGGGCGCCCGGCACATCCACTGACATCAGGTTAAAAGCCACAAACACGAGCTCCAGGGGTTTGTTTTCTAGCTGCTCCATGCAGCGCCCCTGTTATTGTATCGCAGCACTGAGCCGGAGTGCTGCGGCGTTACGAAACGCTGCTGCTCCACTGCTGTGCCGCTGCTCCACTGCTGTGCCGCTGCACTCTGGGAGCGATTACTAGGCCAGTGTGTCACAGACTGCAGAGGGAGCCAGCCAGAGCGAGAAAGAGCGAGAGAGAGGGGGGGGGGAGGGAAAGAGAGGGAGAGAGAGAGAGGGAGAGAGAGAAGAAAGAAAGAGAGAGAGAGAGAGAGGGAGAGAGGGATAGAGATAGATTAGAGAGAGTGGCTGGACGGCTGCGTTCTGTAACACCTTCAGAGCGTGGAAAGCGGGAGAACGCGTTGTCCGCTTGTGTAACCTGCATCTGCCACTGTTGCTGTCGCCACCGCTCGCCTGGCAGCCAGAACACTCTTCAACCAGAAAAGTGTCACACGCCTCCACATGCATACACAGACACACACACACACACAGAGACACACACACACACACAGAGACACACACACACACACACACACACACACACACATAAACTGTGCAAATGTCACCCTTTACCTTACACTTTTAGCTAACATCTAGGACAGCCCGAGGTGTCATCGTCTCAACACAAGATCAAGCAGAGACCATTAAGCCTCCACATCCACCTCGGGATGAACTTGGTCTGGCATCAAGAAAAAGTGAAGTACCATTATCTAACCGAGGATGAACCTGATGCAAGAGTACATGTAGCGATTAGAAGAACTGTGTGTGTGTGTGTGTGTGTGTGTGTGTGTGTGTTTGGGGGAAGGGGGGGGGATTCCCTTGGGGATGTGAATTGCTAATCAAACTCAAACCTTTAAACACTCCAAACACTTAATCTAGAACATTCTGCAGGACAGGATACTTAAATCAGACCATTCCTACTTTATGTAAAGACTTCAATTATCTTAAAAACATTTCATATCTTTACAGCTGAATGCCATTTGTTCATGTTTTCTTCATTTTTTTTTTTTTTTTTAAAAGATACAGGTGTGTGGCAACAAATCCCCTTTTTTATAAAGATATCGTTAGTTAAAATCATGTACGAATTAACCAATACAATCCTTGAGACCCTGAAGAGCGCCGATTCACAGCTATCAGTGTGAAGCAGACCAGGTAATATTTTCACAAATGGGTGGAAGTGAACAGACGACCTTTCACAAGCGCCATATAGCTGCTCATCCCTACCAAAGGAGCAGAAATGACCCCAATAAACCACGGCAGACCGTTACAAACACTGACTCATGATCACATCAGCATGTGCACTAGCTCAGGCTCATCTGACCACTTTCACACCTTTCCAACAGCTGGTAAGACCCAGCAGTGCATGGCAGAGTGGAGGTCCCATCAAACAGGCGACGGGCATGCTGGCGCTTGGCACCATTCTGGGTCTGACCCTCCGTCACCTGAGTTGGATGGGCATAATTGGCCGGGCAAGGCAGCGATGTCTACAACAGCAGCCTAACGTCCCCAGACAGAGTGGACACAGGAATGAGACGAGTGTTTGTTTAATCAGGGTGGATAAGCTGGTTTTAGGGAAGCACATGGTCTTAATATCTGTTTTTGCAGATGCCCAGTGCCCCACAGAGGAGAGACATATGTAATCCACTTAAATCTAGTCAGATACTGCTGCAAGGACGTGGCTCATCAATGAAGACAAGGCATGAATGAAAAAAAAATATGACAGGACAAAAGGAAAGAGTAAGAACTGACAAAAAGAAATTGATCGAGACAGCAGACAGATAAAAGTACAAACACACAGAGAGACAGGATGCAATGCAAGTAGAGATGAAGATGCCGGTAAACCCGAGATAACTCACTGTATGTCTCAAGTGACACAGAAAAGGAGCATACCTCGCAGAACAATGTTCTGTAACAGTTCCTAATATCTTCACGCTTAAATGCCATTCAGAAATTAAGAAAAAGCTTTAGGCAGGTACACCTTAATAGGCTGTCAGTCAACTCCCTCAAACGGTCAGTGATCGTCTTACATAAGAAAGGGATCAAACAAGACAAACTTCTCTGTATATTTTTCCCTGTTCTTTCTTCATTCTCCTCTCTGGTCAGCCTGATGCTATGACTACAGCACACTGGCAGAGGTGCAAATTAACTCAGGAAAAGGGGTTGCCATGGCAATTTGGTGGTGGTAGCGGTAAGGAGAGGTCACGTACCTGTAAGCGCGTCCGGCTCGTCCAGCAGCAGCATGTCTGACTCGAGTTTGGCGGTCGGAGCACTGGGAGAAGTCGTAATGTGGCGCGTCACTACGATAGCCCTGCTGCTCAACTAGATGACTTTTTCTCCTTTCTACCCTCCTCTCTCTCAGTCCTTTTTTTTGTCTGAGATGTTTTGTCTCCGGAGGAGGCTCTCTTTTCTTTACGCTGTTCCTTTTGTTGCTGTTACAGTTACACAACTAGTCTCAGCCACGCTCACTCACTCTCTATCTGCTGTGTTTGTGCGGCTGTCTGAGCTCGTGGTGTGCTGTGGCGCGGGGTGTGTGGCTGTGCGCGCGTGTAAGAAGAAGGTCGGTTGTTGTGTGCTCATTGGCTAGCTCATCTGTTCTGCGATAATTCAGGCTGGAGTCGTGGAAACCAGGAAACTGGACTAAAGCTCCTTACGTAACCTCACACGCTGGGGCCGGGGCCCTGTGAGGGGGGCCAACGAGGGCCAACGCAGGCCTAGGCACTCCACTCCACGGCCCTTTCGTAACAAAGAGGGGGGGGGGGGGGGGGGGGTGTAAGGGCGGCTGGGAAAAGTATGTCAGTGACACAAACAGGCCGGCTGCAGAGGTGTGTCGACCACCTGATTTTTGAGGCATCTCAGGCAAGGCCACACATGATCTCTTAATAGCTTCTGACTGACCCAGCATCGTTTAGATTTTTGTACACTGTTGCTTCAGCTTCTTAGCTTCACTATGAAGAAATCATCTTTTGTACTATACATTGATGTGGTGTTGTCTTATGAAGACTTTTTATATATAAAGAATGTTTTTATATGGTCACTTCTTGTTGTTTATTGATGAGAATAATTTCCTTTGGTTTTTAAAAATTGCTCAGTAGGATTACTGCTGTCACTCTCTGAAGGCGCATGGCTTTTAGCCGCTGTATCAAGGTATGACTATCTAAATGCGTTGGAAAAAATCTATTTCTGCATGGCAAACAATAAACACTAAATCTATTCATGGGACACTGAACCTCTTTGACAATATATTAGCTACTTTTTGCAGAATGGCTAAATGTATCAAGTCAGGAATTCCTCTCTCTGTCTTCCTTCAAGTCTCTGTCTCGTACCCACAGACACATCCCCACATACTACACCTACAGGAAAGACCCCACCTTCCCCATTTACCCCCTCAACTCTCATTGTGTACCCCAAGAGGACTTTTCTCTGTCCCATAGCCCCCCCCCCCCCCCCCCTTCACATAATAGAATAATCCTCCCTCTTCGCCATTTCCCCTCTTACCACAAGGAGAGCCCTTAACCCCCTCCCCAAACAAGCAAAGGCATTTTCCTCCTCAGCACCCCCCTCAACACACGCCACCCTTCCATCCCACAACCTAAGCATCTGACCCAGATCTCAGGCCATCTCAAATACCTCTCCTTGCACAGAGAGAGAGAGAGAGAAGAGAGAGAGAGGGTAAAGAGTGCATAGCTGCACACACACACTTCAGTCACTCAGATGTATCCTTCCCTGAACAACAGGCTGCCTAATCCAACTTCAGCAAAAACAACAATTACAACAAAAAAATGTGAAGACACACTTGTGCAAAGATGAGTAGAGACGATCACATTAAAACACACAGCACATACTCACCCATAGTCCTGGGACAGGGCAGGACACACGCCTACATAGAGAACAGAGTTTGTCTGCCACACAGACAGGAAACAGGAGAGCACCTACACATTTCCCCAGACAGACAGGCACAGGCACAGGCACAGGCACACACACACACACACTTCCGGTAACTTGCTCTAGCAGAGGAGTGTGTGAGTATGTAAGAGGTAGAGAGAGCCCAAGGCCAGTCGGACACTTACAAAACAATGTGTCACTGGAAAAGCGACAACCTTGTCTGCCCGTCGCAAGCCCCCTTGCTCTCCTTGCGCACACCCCACCAGCACGACAAGCATGACACACAGACACACACTCGCAAACTCCACCCTGGCCCCGGCTACCTCA
Source organism: Sprattus sprattus (assembly GCF_963457725.1). Classification (NCBI taxonomy): domain Eukaryota; kingdom Metazoa; phylum Chordata; class Actinopteri; order Clupeiformes; family Clupeidae; genus Sprattus; species Sprattus sprattus. Next base: position 15,994,444 of record NC_137914.1, read on the forward strand.
CCAAGCCCCTCCCCCTGCAACAAGGCTGCCTTAGGTAACCGGGGTAAGAGAGTTCATGGGGGTAAAGAGAAGAGACATGGAGGGAGAGGGGGGGGGGGGGGGCTATAGGGTAACAAAACATCCGGTTCAAACAGCCATGTGATATCAGTTACACAGAGAGGGAAAGAGAGATGAGATAGAGACCTCTAATGGCATAAAGAGGGGGAAGTGAGTGAGAGAGAGAGATAGATCGATAGAGAGAGAGAGAGAGAGACTGTGTCAAACCAGCATTTTAAAGTATGTGGGGGAGGGGAGGAAGGATAGAAAAAAAATGAATAGAAATGCTGTGAGGGGACATAAATCACACCAACTTTACAGGCAGCTCCCAAAGGTAGGAGAAGAAAATCAAACAAAGCCTCTCCAAAGAAAACACACACACACAGAGGTTCCATCAAAAAACAAAAACCTTCATACATTTATACATGCAGTCTCCTCCCCATCTTTCTTCCCCTCTCTTGCACTGTCCCGGCTATGTTCTCCTTTACATAATTGTCTTTGCGTCTGTGAACAGAGGGGGCGATGGTAGGCCACCAAACGAAATTAGAGGCCGATTACGTCAACAAAGACACATGGAACCTATGGGTGGGCAAAAAACAATGGCAAGGGAGGGACGACAGCGGGCTGCACTGGCACTTTGCTCTGTCCTACTCTGAATGCCCACGTATGGGTATGAAAACACACACACCATATAGATTCAGATATACATTTGCTATACCTTGCTATAACTTGCATTGATAGTGTGGGTTTTCAGTTTGGCGTGGTGTAAAGATGTGTGTGTGTGTGTGTGTGTGTGTGTGTGTGTGTGTGTGTGTGCGTGCAAGGAGGATATTCTTATATGCTCCATCTCCCTTAAGTATTAGTAACTGTCAGTGGATGACAAATGGATGCTCTTGTACCTTGGGACTCTGACGCACTTTCCCCCTTCCCTCTCGCTCTCTCCCACTACTTTCTCTCTCCGGTGTCTCTCTGACGATCAGGAAATTAGTAGAAGAGGCTCCTCCTCCTTGCCTCCAATCAAAGCGAAGGTCTGATCACACACATTCACCATGTGCATATATATGTAGCCTATGTTCCCTCATGAACAAGACAATTTCTGTGTCTTTGTAAGTGTGTGAATACGAGTATGTGTTGTCGTATATTATGCGTCTGTTACCAACTCAAGATGCAATCTGACTGCCACTTGTCCTAATGTTAGCCGAAGAGAAAAAGAGCCTGCATTTTTACATTGAGCTAAATATCAATTTCTATTGCACGTATTGAAAAAACAAAAATGGCACGTAGTTTGTTCCCTTCACGGTGTGCCAACAGAATCTTTCATTTGATATAGATCTACATCAGCCAAATCGTGATGCAGAAACTGAAGTGAGACTGAGTCAGAGCACCTGCAGAGAGGGAAGACCTTCAGTCAGTGGGCATCAAGGAAAATAATTATGCTCACTGACGACTGGCGGATAACTGGCAAACCACATGTTGCCAGAGATAAAAAAACAGAAACGTTCTGAAAACTGCTCCAGGTAGCATCACACACACACACACAAACACACACACACACACACACACACACACACACACACCCACCCACCCACCCCTTCAAGGGATCCCTCATAGCTCTGTCTAATGGATCTATCTGCGCACACAACACATTGTAGCCATTATTGATCCTCATATTTTCTCAGAAAACTACAATACCGCATAAACTGAAAAGCATGACTCAAAATCTATGTGGGGCAGGGCGAGAGGTAGAGGGTCATAGCTAAGAGGGGCAGTGGAAAGGGAGACGGAGGGTGAATAACTATCTAGGTTATCAACTGAGGAGATGACACGTGCTGTCAGGACTGTGAAGATCACACAAGCATCCGAAAAAAGGGTACATGTTACAAAGTGGAACATTTTATATTAACACAGGGTGACTGAAAAATGAAAGCAGAACAGCAGGAATGATAAAGAGACAGAGGGAGAAAGGGACAGAAACACAGGCAGAGAGAGAGAGAGAGGTAAGTGTCCAGGGGCTCTCTCTGGCTCTCTCTGGCTCTGTGTGTGTGTCTCTGTGTGTGTGTGTGTGTGTGTGTGTGTGTGTGTGTCTGTCTGTGTGTGTGTGTCTGTCTGTGTGTGTGTGTATGGGCAGCTGTTGTTATGGTGACAGTGTGACAAAAAAAGTGGGTGGCACAGTGACGCTGCTCTGAGAGCCACATTACACAAGAGAGAGGGGTGAGGAGGATGGGCTGAGAGAGGCACGAGAACAACAAGGAAATGTGTGCAGAAGAGTGGAAGAAAAGAGATAAGGAAGGAGATAAGAAGAGAAGAGAGAAAGAAGAAACAGAGGAAGAGAGACACTCCGAGAGGTGGGGGTGGTGGCTGGGTCATTGGGATTGCCCTGATATTTGTTGACCTTAATCCCCACAGGGTGTTTCAGTTACTGTCAGACAAACTAGAGGCACTGGGGTGTGTGTGTGTTGTTAAACTGTAAGTGGAATCTCTCTCTCTCTCTCTCTCTCTCTCTCTCTCTCTCACAGAAACACGTAGGCCTTGTCTTTACTTCTGCCACACTCTCTCACAGGCATTTGCGCACGCACGCGCACACGCACACGCACGCGCACACGCACGCACGCACACACACACACACACACACACACACCACACACACCACACACACACACACACACACACACACACACACACACACACGCTGCTAAGAGCTCTTGTAAAAGCCTGTGGAGTTATGGGAAATGCACAGCAGGGGGTTGGGGAGGATCTTTCATAACATGCTTGTGTAACGCATGTCACAGTGACAGAAGCCCAAAAACAACTCCACCAATGTCACCAAGCCCCCAGCTCAGTGCACAACACAAGGAACACTTCTCCTCTGGCTTCATCTTTTTCTCCCCCGATAATATAAATCATTAATACAGTTAATCATTAATACAGTTTTGTCCTCTTTTTCTCTGTCCTTCAAAACTCTAACTAAGAACTCTTGCCCCTCTGCCAACATATTGTGTTTCAAAAACAATATACTGAATATACTAAACAACTCACAGTGTCTTTATACAGATCTGGCCATAATGAAGTTTTGCTTACCAAACCTTGGACCTCTGTAAACCTCTCGACCTCTACAAACCAACATGGAAATTCAAAGGAGAAACAGAATATTGGCCTTGTGGGTTAAATCCAACATTCAAGAGTATTTTTCCACCACGTACACATGCGCACAATAACGACTACAGAGAGACTGGTTAATCCTTCTCCCCTTCACAAATCAACATTTTCTTTTTTGGGAGAGTGGGATTTTACTTAGAAAACCTGAAGGCACTTCATTGTGTTTGCACACACAAACACACGTGGACATACACGCATTCACACACACACACACACACACACACACACACACACACACACACACACACACACACACACACACACACACACACACACACACACACACACACTGGTGCAGAAAGCAGCCTACAACCAAACACATATCATCCCCTGAGGAGGGACTGGCTAAAGGCACTGAGTAACAAAGAAACAAATGTGTGGTGACTAACAATCTGCAATACGCAGAGTATTACATGCCAAGATATTGTGTTGTGCATTGTGTTTTTCAGGTTTCATAAGCCCCCACTGTTTATCCGACTTCAAAAACACCTCAGTAACCGACTTGTATTACCTCAAAACCCCTCTGAAAACACATCCTCTAGAACATGTATAGTTAAGTGATAAAAGATAGACCCAAACACATCCAATTATAGAAGTGCAAAGTTTGTGCACAACTGACACTTGTTACCCACTTCCTTCCACATGTTTCTGGGTAGGTCTGGGTGTTTGAACCTATCCAAACAAGTTTCTGCATTATTATGGAACTGGAATAATTGGCAGGCTATGCTGTGAGACTCTTTCTAAACAGCCAACACCATAATTCTTACATTATCATGTGAGTTGGTGTGGTTGGTCACACCTATTTGATTCAGTACCATATTTATTGTTTGTCTGTTTTGTGTCTACAGACTTTTTGTGCAAACACACCATGTATGTTGTCCAACATAAATGTTATATAAATATGCTATTAACAGTTTTCATTTAGCCACATTTTCAACATACGTAGGATATAGTCCACAGCCTTACACAAATTGTAGGCCATGATCTTTGCGACATTGGTTAGTATCATGCTTTCATAAAGATGAAACTTTCTTTACCAGTGGTTTCATCTTTGTCATCGCTGTCATTCTCTTCGTTCTCAGACATCAGATCTGCATCTTCTAGTTCTTCTCCACTGCTCTCCCACGCCTCCAGATCTCGGTTTGAGACCCACTGTGCTGCCATACTGTTACCTACACATCTTCTTCACCTAAATCAAAAAACATAAACGAGAACATGTATGCGGATTCATCTAAAAGGTAAACAGGCTCATACACGAAACAAAACTATTGTGTGTAACGCAATTTACCGCCTCCAGTCATTACAACGTCACACAAACTCAAACACGCCATCCAATAATATACAGTGAGTGATATGGAGCATAGGTTTTGAACAAGCGCTGATGAAAAGAATTTAAAGAAAATGCCCCTACAATTCCATCTGTAATCTCCTTCCTCATTAAGAAGAGAGGTAAGTGTGTTTTTCACACATCAATGCACTATATTTCACTGCTAATACTGTGCGAAGTCATTAAATGTCACATGTGTCATCATTACCTATGAAATTCATAGAAGCACAAAAATACAACAATATAAACACTTTGAAAAAATAAAAGGTAATTAAGTAATTACTTTTCACATAGTCAAGCCTAAGAGGGGTACAAAACCTGAGAAGATAAAAATATACCCGAACGAGGACAAAAGAGGGTGGGAAGGGAGAGGGTCTTCAGGAGCAGGAAGAATAGGCTGGTCTATTAAGGGCACTTTTTTGCCAGCACAGACAGTCATAAGGACCTTAGACTGCAACCTAGACATGTTAGACATGTTCATACACTTAAAAAAAAGCAGATTGTATGTAAGCTTGAAGCCTGTGTCCAATCAGGGCATCGCCAGGTTGGTGTGTCCGTGAGAGCAAGTGTGCCTGTGCATGGGTAGTGGTAGTGTGTGTGTTTGTAGTGGTGTGCGTATGGATGTACTTGGATGCCGATGGAAAGGGCAAAGGTAAAATCCTTGATTCAGAGGCACCTGCCCAAAATTCCACTTAGCCCATAAAGAATGGTTCACCAGTGGGAGGGGGGAAGAAGGGGAGGGGAGGGGAGGGTGACTTAAAGACGCCTTTCATCCTCCAAAAGACACCTAAAAATAATAAGGAGAGCGGTGAAAAGAAAGACAGCAGCTTGCATAAGACCTGCTTACATAAGACCTGGCTAATGCTTCTATTACTTACCAGTAAAGTTATACAAGATATGCACTGCTTCTTTCAACATGCCAAACACACACACACACACACACACACACACACACACACACACACACACACACACACACACACACACACACAATATAGAGGTCCTTGCAAAGATGCACATACATCATCCCCTGTACGTCATCGTGACAGTTATGGGCTGCAATTTATCCTCTGCCGCTGCAAACTGGGCTTTTTTCGCACAGCTTCACAAAACATGCATAATGTTGAACAAAAACAAAGAAGAGAACATCCTGTCACTTGGTTCTGACCAAGCGGGTTCTTCCTGAGACCAAGTTGGATGAAATCAAACAGTTAATAATGGACTACAATCTGCACCTGAATAACGATAAATGCTCACTTTAAATGAGGGGCTGGTTTGAAGGCCACATTTGATGCCCCGGCCATTACCTGCCAAGGCTTTTAGGCAGGTGGGAGGCCACCTGTCCTAGAGCACGTGACACGGCAGGCGTCCTTTATTGTGGGATGCTTCTGATCTCCCACGCAGACAGACATCTATATATTCTGGCCTCTTTCATTTATGAGTGCAGTCATCCCAGTACATTTGACAGCAGTCTCATTGACAATGAATTAAGAACACCTTAACCATCAATGGCTGGTGTATTTTCAGACATAGAGTGCTGGCTCTTTATCTACACTGGAGCTGACAGCCTTACATTTTGTTAAGAAATAGTCTACTTCCCAGCAGAACAGGAATAATCTCTTCAGAAAGAGTTCCAACAGAGGTTCCAGTTCCGTTGTCCCTGGTGTCCTCCTTTGCTAAGCTTTTTACGGGCCTCTCTGACTGAACTGCATGAATTATTCAACACTCCTGACAAGTTTCATGACGTGTCCCACTACACGGTGCTTTATAAAACACAGCGTATTAAAATAGCTTTTCTAATGAGGCTATTTAAGGCTCAAGGCTCTATTCTCAACCTTAACCGGCTTCTGAAAACAGCGCTAACCTCAAGGCGAGGCTATTTGTGTAGCTTATCCCCACCCACTTCACGGTCACGCTGGCCAAATTCCTTGCCAGTTGTGTGCTGAACCCTGACCGTGAGACCTTCATACTCCACAATTGCTGGACAAACCCAATCACACCATCCTCACCCCCTCACTAATTTTTTCCCCCACCTCACTACTTCTAAAATTCAGTAACTCAACACTCACATTAGGGGGAGGGCTTTAGAGTGCTATGTCTATGAGGCACGGGGTCGCTAGGGAGAGGGGGGTCACGGAGTGCACACAGTCACTGAGGGCATGTTGGACTCCGGGAGGAGGTGTAGAGTTACTAGGTGCATCTTTAAGTGGAGGTAGATTGCCAGGTAAAAAGGTAGGAGAAAATAGGTACAGGCCTTGGGGCTTGGAAAAACAATGCCCACCCTGTGCAGACAGAAGTTACTGTTACATCATGCCCAAACACACACTCACTTTTCCACACACACACACACGCACGCATGCAAACACACATACGCGCACACACATACACACACGAGCACACACACACACACAGACAGACAAAGGACATCCAAATAAACGTAGTCCTGTTATATAAATGTACAGACAGTCTACTCTACATTCAATATTCAATGCAATCTAAAATACAGACACCCTTTTGTTAACCTCCAATTCAGCTCACTTTGAAAAAATGGCTTGTAGTGGGTTTGTCTCTTAAAGCAAGGGTATGTAAGTTTGTCCTTTCTTCTTGAAATCAGTTGGAAAGCATATGCTACAGACACAAATCCCCACTGGCTGCTGTAAGCCAAGCTCACTGAGCAGCCTGGGCAGCATTTCAGAGATATTCCCTTTAAAGTTTACTCGCCAGCCTTGGCCTTTCACCAGTCAGAAGCACAAAAAAAAGATCTGGGTCTCCACAATGTCAGGGAAAATGTGTGAATGTGGTTGACAGCCCACTCAGCGAAGGGAGGTGCAAAGAGGTTAGTTTTAAATCTCTAGTTAATGTTAGCTTGACTAAAAGGTCATGCATAACGTGTTTTTTTTATGCAAGGCAATACAAATTGCCATTTAGTTCAGTTACCATGAGTAGGAAAGAATGCACAAAAACACGAAAACAGATCCTAAAAGCTAGGCTACAGAAAGGGAAATATTCTTTGAAAAAGTAACAACAGGTTTATGGCCCAAGCACAGTCAATAAGGGGTCAGTTAATCTGCACATTGTGTTTTATAACACAAAACACTACTGAAAAAGATTCCTGAATCCAATATGCGGCCGAACACAAACCAAGCGATATGGATATCTTAAACTGAATATCAGTAATGTGTGGATAGAGGTTTGCCACTCATGATTGAAACGAGCAACAGTGCAACAGAAAGCAACACGGAGAGGTTGAGCATATACAGTAATTTGCAGGACTTTGTGTTTGTGGAAGTCCAGTGGCCTGTCAATCATCCATGGTACTTATCAGCACACATTCACACAGACACACACAACAACAACAAATACTCAACATTAACTCCAACACCTAATACAGAATATAGGATATATAACTACTGCCCAGCAGTAAACCCTAGTTAAACTTGTTGAACATTTTCTCCACCTGGTATGGCCAAAGACAGGTGGGTGACAAATGGTGGAAGACACCCATCTAAAGAAAAATATGCATTTACTACTAAGCCTAAATTGTCAAATATTTCCTTATATGTTCGGCAATAGTTTTATGAGAGGGGGCATAATCTGATACATTTATGTCTGAACTTAATAGTTTCTTGAAGAACTGACAATGCTAGAATAAATAAGAACGCTGCTATTCAACAAATTTACTCGGGGGAGATTTAGCGCCATCCATGCCAAGGAGGGGAGTTACAAATGTGATATCTTACCTCATGGAGCGCCCCTTCATCCCTTTAACTTAAGGTTAGTTATGTAAACTTTACTTTTATGCTATGTCAAGTGGATCAGGTGAGGTCAGTAAAGCGTTTAATGCAATAGGCTTGACCACCGGGACACTGTTCTTTGGAAATGCATTTCGATAACGTCAACAAAAACCACAACCCAATTAGCATGACGTTAGCCAAATCTACCCTTTAAGTTAAATAACATAACGAACTCATAGGAGAGGTATTTTCATTTACAGAATAAACCCTTCACAATTCAGAACTTTAATCTGCAAATGTGAAGAACGACACTGCATATTACATTTTCATTCTGCAAACCTCGCCTAAAGTAGGAAGGAATTATCTTATAGAACATGTTTCATAACATGATATCAGGCGCTGTAGTGGCAATGCAGCTCACGCCGGCTGTCTTATCGAAACACTGCTAACGTTAGCGTCTATTGTCTACAGTTGACACACTGACCAGTTGAAACATAAATGCATTCAGTATGGTGTACCGTACCAGAGTCAGACAGTGTATGAGTACTTCAAATGCGATAATGCACAATATAAAGTGGAGCGCATTTCTTACCCCGTACAAGCGCTGGCACAGATCTTCAATTGCACTGTTACAAAATCCAGTTTCGTAAACGATGTTCGGTTTCTTTCATCAGTTTCAGAGAGAGCAACGGCGATGGCGGTCCCCTCCAGGAATACAAAACCAATACGAGAGTTCCGGGCAACTCACTAACGGCCAAAAACACACAAGTGCTAAAGGTAACCAGGGCCAGTGAGACAAATAAAAAGATCTGGGTTTTTGGGTTGGAAATGTTTAAACTAAAGAAGGTAAGTGCATACACATTCTCGCCAATTTAAAGTAACGTTCGTTTTGTTATCGGACATTTATAGATGACAATTTCCTTCAATTAAGTTAGCCTGTTTATTATTCGTGTTCCCATGCTTCTGTTTACCCAACCCTCAACCGTGCTTAAATTGTTGGGTGATTGCCTGACTGGAACTTCGTCGGCCTGCAGGGATTTTAGACATATTTTGACTCCACAGGATGGTCAGCTTATTTATCAGCCAAGAAGAAGGCTTTAGCCTATTAGCGTTGGCTATCACCCTTGAGGTTCAATAAACAATACATTCATCCAAAATATACATAAGGCGTCTGATCTATTTAGGTCAACTTCAAGTAAATGTGCGGCATTCTAAGAGAGAGAACAAAGAAGACCGTTTGTAAGCTACAATCATGCCTGTATTATTCCCATTCATTCACAAAAAAAAATCACCGTCTCACTTATTCTATGGGTGTAGCGACCTCTGTTGGAAAATCATGTATGCTACATCTTTAAAAGTGATTGTCCCCGTTGCATTTTCCCCTTACAGTTGCAATGCAATACACACAAGATACGTTATCAGAAAACTGAAAAGCTGAATTAATCACTTGCACCATAGTTTACACCAATAGATGAGAGTACAGTTTTTGGGTGTGCCCCGTTACGAGATGATTCACGACAGGACCAAACTCACATGGTTTAATTTGTGCGAGTGAATGAAATGTTTCCTATCTGTGAACTACTCGGTGCTGTTTTCATCCATAGAGAAGAATAGTGTTGCTTTTTTAAAACGTATCTCTGTTTTATTATTATTATTATTATTATTATTATTATTAATAATAATAATAATCATACATATTTTGTAATTAAGTAGCTATGCATATCCAAATTAGCTACACCTGGCTTCTGATAGCACTCATTTATTTTGACGTAGCCTTATGCCAATGATATGTAGAGCCCATCTCGCAAGTGAACAGGATTGGTTCTTTTGGTATGTGAAACCCAGGCTGTCTGATTCAGTATCATAACACTGTCATTGGTACACTGCAGTTCCCAGGTGGAAATACTCAGCCATGGTGTTGGCTGCTTATTTCAGTCATGTCGTGTACCACATGGACACGTTAACGGTTAAAAACTTGCTTTTCATTGGAGGGGTCTTTAATAATGTTTTTTACTCATTAGGATGCACATACATTTGCCATTCAGAGGGCATTATGTTCTTTCATTCTTGTCACACTTGAAATACCAAAAGCTCAACACAGACCTATAGGATAATGGTCTTTCATTCTGCTGATCTGAAACTGATCAGAGGTCTCTGGGGAAGTGGGGGAACAAGCTCTCAGAGGCTGCTACTCCTTTGTGCAGAGTCATGGGCATCCACACTTCAGAACAGATTTAATGAACCAAAGGCATGTCTATTGCAGATGGATCTCTCTCTGTCTCACTTTCTCTCTCTCTTTCAGTTACTCTCTCTGTCAGGGGGTATTTCAAGTACAGGGTTTAGTGACAAATCTGAGTAAGTTAAACCTCCTCAAAGAAGGGCCCTATGGCTTCATTCTCTTAGCCAAAGAAAGCCATAGGGCTCTTCTATTAGGAGATTTACCACTAAACCACGTACTTGGAATAACCCCTACACATGCACGCACGCAAGCACACACACCCAAGCACACAAACAAAAGCATAAAGAAACGAACGCTCATATAAAGAGAGAGGAGAATCATTTGGGTATAGGTTGAATGCAATGATGTGTTTCAATCACTACTGCCCTCCACATTTCTATTCTTGCAGTAACTAAAAATGTCCACTAGGTGGTATAGCTGATACTGAGAATGTAAGTGTCATGGCCATCACTAGGTTGATGGATTCATCCAACTACATTGTAGTAACATATTAAAAATGATTTTCAGATGCAGACTAGGTTGTCATAAATTATTCATTATTAAAGTGAAGTTGGGGTTTATTTATCTTTAAAACACAGCATTACTTTCATAATTCACATGGTTTTATATTAAGATGTATTAGATTTACATGGTTATTGCCTTGTTTTTATACAGTATCTATGTGTGAGTGTGTGTGTGTTTGAGTGTGTGTGTGTGTGTGTTCGTGTAGCGGTAGGTACAGCAGAAGGTACAGCGCTCTGCAGTGAGTAAACCTCACTCCTTGAGATATAGATGTGCTAGAGACATATTGGGTTTTAGATTCCCTGCTAGCACGCCCACCTTCCATTCCTGAGGATGCGAGTTTGAAGCCGGTGCGGATTTTTTTTCTTCTACACAACGCGGGTAACATGTACGTATAAATGTATGTTTGTAAGGGTCTGACCTTAAATGTATGTGTGCACATGCCTGACAGCGTTTTACCTGGCAAGGGGTCTGTTGTGTGTCTGTGACCATGTGTATGCTCTCAAGCCAAAGCTCTTTGCAGCCATCTGTCTTCCCTCCCTCCAGGCTTTTACAGTTAGTCAGAGCGTTGCTTGGAGAGAGAGAGAGAGAGAGAGAGAGAGAGAGAGAGAGAGAGAGAGAGAGAGAGAGAGAGAGAGGAGCTCGACAGAACTGGCAGGGCTATTCTGCACCCAAATATGGGTGTCCTTCAACCTCTACTCTAGGTCTCCCACTGCCACAGCCACACTAGCATACAGTGGAGGATGCTGACTGAACGCTTTGATCGCACAGATATCAAACGCAAATGAAAGTTCAGGAGCAAACTGGCTTATTGCATTTTTTTGGTTGTACCTCCTGAAACCATTAAGTAAGAGTATTGTTTCAACAGAGAACTAGCCAGGACCACAGCCTCAGATATACTGCAGTTTTAAAGTATCTCATAGCAATGTTGTGAAGCTGCAGCTTGGCAAGCAGAGCATTGCCAATAACTGATAACTCAGCACTCAAAAGGGTTCAAATGTCCCATGATTTCCACAAGTGATGCTTTTTAAGTCATTACCATTGATGTAAGAAGCATACATTTTAATAGAAAAAGCTCTCTAATGTTCTACATTGATCATCTGTTGATTAGCCCCAAAGTGTTCATCTAGTCTAAATATACCACGATGATGTAGTGATGTGAGGGGTAACAACGCAGGACCTGTGTCCTCCTCCTCCTCCATAATGCTCTTTTCACTTCAACATTTCTGAGCAATACCAGCCTCCCATCAATCAGTCACCTCGACCTGGCCAATGGGCTGTCCCACGTGCTATCCCCGGGCCTGTGGTGGAGTGGTGTGTTGGCAGATGCCTAATTTTAATCTCCTTAAGTATGCGCATTGCTGCTGGCAATAAGCATCCCTGTCTGACTGAGTCATGGCACCTGAGTTAGTCCAGGCACAGACCTCTGCCAGGCCACTGGCATGGAGGGGCTAGCAGCATTCTGAGAGCATTGCATTTGTGATCGAGCTTAGCTGTTTGCCACTCCTCAAGTGGTGTTTCTTTGTGTATGTGTGTGTGCGTGTATGTGTGTTTGCGTATGTGTGTGTGTGTGTGTGTGTATATGTGTGTGTGTGTGTATATGTGTATGTGTGTGTGTGTGTGTGTGTGTGTGTATAGGTGTATTTGCGTTAACCTTGAAGTCAGGTCTGAAAGAGGGTGATGTTTTATTCATTCAGCCTCTTTCCAGTCCAGAGAAGTTGGCATCTCTACACAAAGTATTTCCTCAGCTCTCTCGCTTGGGGAGCTTGGTCTATTTCCCCATCAAAGAGAACACGGAGGAGGAGGAGGTGGAGGAGGGGGTGGGTAGGGAGAGGGCCACAACTTAACGATGGAGGATGGTCTTGCATAGATGCACTCCAATATGTGTGTATGTGTGTGTGTGCACTTCATGCCATAACTAGATACAGAGAATTCTCAGGGACTCTCCTCATTAGTGGAACACCCTGTTCAACTGACTTGGAGTCTCCCCCTCCAACCTCCAGCTGAGCGCTTCATGCTTGTCAAATCTGTCTTTTTCTTATCTTGTCCAAACAGTAACAGCTCCCCTTAATCTTAACATGTTATAAATAGTGTCAAACACAGAGAGGTTATGAATGAATCCTGAAAATTCCCTCAACCATTCAAAGGTTCAAAGGTGTCAATCAAATATGCCCTTGTAATGTTCCTTCATTTATTTGGTGAAAACGCTTGTTTTATTTGTTTAAAGAGCCTTGCGGTTAAGGGATGCTTCAGTACCAATCAATACATACCAGAGATTTCAGTCAAGAGATCTGTACGCGCGTCCTCTTCCTTTCGCTATCCTCTGCTCTTCCCACAGCGCGTTCGCGTAGAAAAGGAAAAGAGTGAATATATCACACGAGCTTGTCTCTCAGAAGCACGCGCCCGTGATGCACCTCCGCGTCAGCGCGTGCTCTCCTCAATAGAGCCCACCCCATCCAAACGGCATTGCCTTCCTCTCTTGCTCTCTATGCGCGTGCTTCGCGCAGGTCCCTAGAACGTAGAGAGGGATGATGGCGGAGGAAGAGCATCGTTGAGTCCGCGCACGGTTTTTAAATATAACGAACATACTGTAGGTCAATAACATTAACATCGGTGGTCTCCCTAAGAAGAGGCAATGGGGAACGAAGCCAGCCTCGAGGGAGGGGGACAACCCGGAGAGCCTGGCTCCATGGTTGGGATGGCGGGAGGTGCAGGTTCCGTTTCAGCACCACCGGGCGCTGGACAGCACATCAAGCCCGTGAACGGTACTGCAGCTGGGGGAGGAGCGGTCACGGGACCCGGAGCAGGGATAAACAGGTAGCTCATACAAAAACAACGTCTCTTGGTATTGATAGCATCCATTTTATGCAAAAAAATGCCATTTGTCGTCCACTGACACAAACTCTGTGATGCGCATAAATTATAGTACCTTGGTACGAACAACCGCGATAGCATAGGGATGTACCTCTGAGACGGACCAAGACAGCTGTCCCCTATTTTTGTATTTGTCGCACCCGAGGAAAAAGATAAGTTGCGTTGAAGATGCTGCAGCTATTAATGTATTCTACGATACTAGTACCTTCAACTGGACGTCGTAGTGGTATTCTGGAAGGACTACATTGCTTCTGCATCCCATATTAACAGTTTGGCCCGTTCGCTACTGGATCTGTCTTTCACGCCAGTCAAAACGGGCTTTAGAATTTTGCTCTGCGAGAGAGTAGCTATAGTGTAGGCTGTGTGTCATTGCTGTGGAGGAGTCCATGGAGGAGCTACACGTTACGCAGGGCGTTGAACAGGGGAGCAACGGTGACCGTTTGACACAAACATTGGAAAGGGGCTGAATCTTTCCGTGTGAGAACAGGGGAGGAGGATGCGAATGCCCTATGATCGTGCTCATGATGGTGGTGTGTCCCTGTGTGTGTGTGTGTGTGTGTGTGTGTGTGTGTGTGTGTGTGTGTGTGTGTGTGTGTGTGTGTGAGAGAGAGAGTGTGTATTTGTGTGTACGTGTGTGTGAGAGTAGAAAGGGGGGGACTTACGTTCAGTTCGATGTTTAATTCAGACAACATCCATTACATCGTGAGAGTATGCGGCCCCATATAGGCTGCATTTCTCTTGAAATAGGAAGTCAGTGAGGCTGTGATGCTGCCTAATCACAGATGCATGCACTATATGATGCATGTCGTTTGAACAAAGGTGTAAAAGCAAATTGACGAGATATTCGAACAATTATGAGTCAAAATACCCTACACTTCTCGACACAGTCTTCTTGACCACTGGCTTTTGCCTCCTTAAGAGATGCGCGTTTAATTTTCCCTCGCTTCCCTAATAACGTTACAGTATTCCACCGCATACACAGATTAGGATGGAAAAATAGGGAAAGCAACAGATTTACTTATTTTCAGGTAGCTACATTTGCACTGACACGCTAATTGCATGGTCAATCTCCGTGATTAGTCTTCACATACATTATATAATATGGCTTTGGTGGAACGCAGCTCGTGGCTCTATGGGCGAAAGGCATGGAGAATTCTCAGAATATCCACATTGCCTTTGTAAAAAAAAATATATATATATATATATATATATATATATATATATAATTTCAAGTAGGCCTATTTTACATGAACGAAAATCGGGGCCGGTTTAGGACTGTGTTTTATGACTTGAGCTTGCCGGTTAGTGCTCTTTAATGTCTATACTTACATTATAAAATGCTTTCATTACGAATTGATAGCAGCGCAATGAATGTACATGTGAACAGAGCACATCACGTGCAGCATGTTTGCTCACTCTCACTTGCTCTCCTGCGGGCGCTTACTCGTCACGTTTCACTCTCACACATTGTGTCTTTCTCTCGTAGCCATTAGTATATGGAATATCAAAAATGAAGCTAAACAAGTGTAGCTTTAATCATTCCGTTCACGCGCCAACATATACATATAGCCTACGTGTTCAACCCCCTTCCGCGTAGCGGTGGGTTCCGCTAGAGCAAATTGATTACCTTTCAGTGAGGCGTACTATGAGGTAGGACAGGCTACAGCATAAGAAGTAGGATGTGGCAGGTCGAGCACTGCTGGTTTGCTCTCTGATCATTTTAGTTGGGATAAGTTGGTATAGCATGAGTGAAGAGAAGCAAAACATGGAGAATACTTAACGATTCTTTTCATGAGGAACTTTCAAAGTTAATCAAGCCGTTATTAATGGCGAAGGCCAGACTATACATCCACAGTGGTGGTGAATTATCAGTAAAGTGAATTGAATGATTAGGGAATATTTAACAATTACATGTAAACCAATACACTTATAGACGTGGTCTTAGAGTGGGCCCAGGGTCCGTTTTGTTCACCACTACTTTCGTTCTACCGTAACCGGTGACAGGGTATTTGAATCGAAGTAATGACTTCTGACTGTCCTTGGTAATCAGCCCGTGATTGCGTCGAGAGGAGGAACTCGGCTGTTAATCATGATGATGGTGATGGCGTGTGTGTGTGTCTATGTGTTAACGTCTTCACATGGTATATGCTACAGTGGTTTAAAAAAAAAAAAACACACACACACACAAATATATAATATACTGTAGATAGGTAGATGGATAGGTATCTTATAGCATTAAGTCATGATCATCCATTCATTTTGTGAAGTAAAGTAGTTATGTACTAGAGAAAGTGTATGCATGTGCCTGTTCAAGTGGGTTTGCGTGTTTACTTGATTCTATACACCTTTTCAGAGGTGTGGCTAGAAATTGTAGGGCCCTTGGAAAAAAAAAGATTTCAGACTAAATATTAAAAATGTATTCTGTAGGCTATGGCATGGTCCCAGTACAGCACTTGACCCCCTGAATCTTTTAGGGCTCTTCGTCTTTTCAACGCCCCTGCCCCCCAGCCTACAGAATATTAGCGGTCTATTCTTCTTAAATAAACTGGAATGTATGATATGTCTTCCTTTCGGTGAGGCTTTTTATCCACACTGGTAAACTAATGGCAGAAAAGGGGTGGCATGGTCGGCTCTGTGTTTTTTCCTAAGACCTTAATCTGAACTTGGATTTGTAATGTACACCTGATGAGCTGTGTTGGACCTAGCCCAGCCAGTGGTTTTACTGGTCTCACTGAATTATTTGCTTTTCATTTTCAGTGTGACCCTGATTTTTTCTACTTCATTAACTGACGATAAACGATGAACTGCAGGACAGCAGGTCTAGGTGGACAGGTGGACAAGAAATGCATTTATTATTCTTGCACCTCAACGTGTGTCTACTCATGTTTAATGCACATGTGGATAAATTATCTTATCCCCTCCAAATAGGTTGACAGTATATTGACATAATGCAACATACTGAATCATGTCCTAAATCCACCTTTACTAAAGTATGCATCCCTTGGTGCTGGATGTGGAGATATTGCTGACATAATTTTCTAACAGGGGCCATCTGTGAAGTTGTAGTGTACAATGGTGGGGGAGTCTCGATGATGGGTTGATGACGACTGCAGCGAAATCTGGTGTGAATTTGGAATCATTGGAACAACCTCAAGATACCACTTCTGAAAGGTGTACTGGCATTCTTGCAAAGGGGGATCCATCTTTAAATTGAGCTTTTTTGGCTTCCCTGTCTCTCCCTGGCACTCTAAATTGTTAATTCCCAACAGTACTTTTCACACAATATAACGAAATGCCAAGCAATATTTCTGTACAGAGAAGTTGAATGTCTGGCAGATGGTTTGTGACAGAAGTCGCAGTGTGAATCACTGCCCAGCATTTGGAGAGCAGAGGAAGTGAGAGGACAGCGTTTGCCTCTCATGCTGCATTTCTCCTGAGTGACCCAAGACCATAAGATTCCTGATTGGCATTTTTTAGTATGTGCATTTGTGTGTGTGTGTGTGTGTGTGTGTGTGTGTTAGATTTATGATCATATTAAACACTGGCAGAGCTAATCTCATACCTGCCTCTTCTCGTGGTCTGTTGTTTATAGTTTTAGCAAGCCTAATCTTCAGTCAATCTCTCCCTCTCAATCCCCCCTGCCCCTGTCTGCTTCACACTCTCCCTTTCCTTCTCTCTTGTTCTTTGCTCTCTGTCCTCCTCCTCCCTCTTCCTCTCTCTCTCCCTCTCTCTCTCTCTCTTTTCCCTCCTCTCTCTCTCTTCCTCGCAACTCGCATCGCCCCCGCCTCCTTGTGTGAACTTCAACAGTTCTGCACCGCACAATGAAAAGGATGGCTATCCTGCACTGGGAGCTGTCGGGAGCAGCTCTGGGTAGTTTCATCCAGGCCCATAATTACCCTAATAGGATCAATTGGAAAAGATCAGTCTCAATTAATACTTGCAATCAGGCTCCCGACGGTCCTCACTGTTTCACATTGACACGTGCAGTGGACTCTGGAATCTGCAGTGCAAGTGCCACTCCAGACGTAGAGATACCTAGGTCAGCCTTTGATGCTGACTTTATTGTAGTCAACTGCTCAATTGATCAGATTATCGGAGCATATAAGAAGTGTTTTTGTCTAAGAACAGTAAAACGCTAGGGTGAATGAAATGATGGAATATGAAGTTTTCACAGACTATAAAAATAATTATGATCTTGCAAGATCCGCGAGGGACTGAACAAACCCTTGCAAGATCGTGGTTGGAAATTTTAGGAATTTCCAGAGGGAATTGGGGAAAAAAAAAGTTTAAAATCACTGCAATGTTAAGTGCCATTTTTAAGAATCCCTGCAGCAAATTCAGTCTCTCACTAGACACAGCAACAAACCCTTGCAAGATCCTGGAGGGACTGTATATAGAGGATAAAGTGTGAAATGTCATGTTTGGACAAAGGTAATATGACTGATGATCTTCCTGCTGATCTCTCTTAGCGGACTTTAGGTCACGATAGTTAGCACTGGCTTCAGCAGGTGAGTTACTGGCCATAACCATGACAAAATCCTAATCGGAAGTTTTCAGATTCCATAACTGACAGGAGTGTGTGTGTGTGTGTGCGCACATCTATAAGTGAGGCCACTGCACCTATTTCATGTTGGCCTGGCAAGATAATATCAGCAAAATGTTCCTCTGCAATCATTCAATTTGAAAGTATGACAGAACAATTTCAGCACATTGAGTCTTCATTTTATCCTAGGTCAGTTGGAGTTTGGATATACATGATAAGGGGGATGTTTCCAGTTTTAATGTATTACAATGTTACCTAAATGCTTAAATCGGAGAGCCCGTGTTTTCCTATTTTCCAATCGGGCAGGGTAACATAAAATGTATATCATTTTTCTCCTAGAAAAAAAATGCTTTTGCATGAGTCTGTAAGTACACAGGTCTCAAAGGTTAAGAGGAGAGAGGGAGAGACAGAGAAAGAGAGACTAACCCATTGTTGACATCTTTTGACAGCTTTTGACAACAAAAGCTGAGGATTAGTGTTTTATTTTGAGCATGGTTGCCAAGTATATGTACTCCCTCTCTCTACTTCTCTCTATCGTTCTTTTCTGTCCTTCTCACTCTACCTCTCTCTTTCTCTCTCTACATCTGTCTCTTGCTCTTTCTCCCTATTTCTCTCCTTCTCACTCTACCTCTCTCTTTCTCTCTACCTCTCTACATCGGTCTCTTGCTCTTTCTCCCTCTTTCTCTCCTTCTCACTCTACCTCTCTCTTACTCTTTCTCTCTCTCTCCCTGTGCTCTTGTGGTTGTGTGATGTAATTAAGTCAGTGTGGAAAATGGTTTTGCTCAGACAGATGTCTGTTTCTCTGTGGTAATCACCAAACGCTTGTTTCCCCCCGAAGGACAGACAATACTATGTGTACACACAGACAAGCAGACTTTCTCTTCTTTGGCAGGCTCTGCCATTAAATGAGACGAAGATATGCTTTTAAAACGCTTGTCAGAAATATATAAATTTAAGACAGGAAGATGTGGTCAGCTTTTTAATATCCTGGTACACTGTAAAATAATAATTAAATAACACTTCATAATGTCAGGCCATCTTTAATTGTACATTTTATGGTTTATATATTTCTGGACCATGGCACATCCAGCTGAAAAATCGTACATGCATGGCCAGGGCCAGCCTTCATACCAATCCCCTATGAAAGTCCTGGTAAATGCTGATATGACTAATATCGCTAAGGACCTCTGGAAAGGCTAGAGTACAGAAACGAGCGAAAGAAAGCGCAAAATGACTGAAATGTGAAATCTTGTGGAAATGCTGAGGCTTTGAGGTAAAGCTATTTATAACCTCTGTCCCATTTAGTTTTGTTCCCAGTCTCTGCATTGCAAATTAATCCCTTTACCACACATAGCATGAAAAGCCCGCTATACTGCAATGAGCAACGAACACAGCAACCACTTCAGCATCAACCACAGACCATGCTCACATGGGAAAGGGGTTTGCAGTGAAGGATTGCAGGAATTCTTAAGTCCTAGAGACACAGTGTTGGGCTGTGAGAGAGAGAAAGAGATGATGGGCGTAGGGTAGAAAGGGAGATGAAGAAATAGAGGAAGAGATAAAAGGCTTGCACCACTTGTAAAGGCAAGACCATCTTTTTGGTCTTGTGATTCTCATGGTGTCAGAGATTTCCTCTTGTGCTGGACCCCCTGCTTCAGTGTTGCCCCCACGTAAAATAAGCCAATTGTGTTATCGTAGTGTCTCACCATGAATGAGACTGCAGCAACTGTGGTTGCAGGAGGATATGGTTTGAGGTTGTAGCGGTTGGATAGAACTTTACTGTACTAAGCTGTATGTATGGTAGGTTCTGAGAAATGCCACCATGACAAAACGAAGTAAACATGAGTTTTTCCAAAAAAGTGGCAGTGTGGAGTGTGTGTTGTGTGTGTGTGTGTGTGTGTGTGTGTGTGTGTGTGTGTGTGTGTGTGTGTATGTGTGTGAGTGTGTGTGTGTGTGTGTGTGTGTGTGTGTGTGTGTGTGTGTGTGTGTGTATGTATGTGAGTGAGTGTGTTAAAAATAGAGAGCGAGATTTCGAGAGAAACGTTTCCGTTTCATATGTTTCCGTTTCTCATCAGCCGTACAGCAGCATAGCAGGTTATTCATTTGTTGGTTGCCTGGCACGCCCAAGCACACACTGGTAGACTCATCCATCGCCCTAGGGTTCTGATGTTCCCAGTCTCAGAGAGACACACAGGTCAGGGTGAAGGGAATAACTGTCTCACACACCACCTCTCATGCCCCCTAAAAAGGCCATAGAACATGCAGAAGCACACACACACACACACACACAGATAGACAGAGATACATACATACTGTACATGTACAGCCCATTATATTACATTATTACTATTTATTGATCAGTTCTGAATCCGTATCCTTGGGGTTGGCTCTGTTGTAGTGATTAGTTGTTGTGTAATCACCGACTCACCCAGTCCTGGCTTTCTGCTGTGTGCTTATCTGTTCATTGTCATGCTCTCATGTGATCTGCCAAAATTTGTTGACTCGCTCAATGTGTTTACAAGCAATTACAGGCGAGCATATTGTTGTCTTTGTTGCCTGGGCCTGTGGCGGCCTCGCTGGGAATACGTTGGTGCGATGAGATTAATGAAAAGAAGTAAAAGCGAACAAACGTATCTCTGTGAAAGCTGTGCAGAATGTAACGAGTGGGAGGGGGCAAGGGAGGAGAGGAGACGGGGGATTCCTATTGGAGAGATTTTACTGATGCACCATGGGATGTCAGCTTTGAACACTGTCTAGGTTTTTTAATGGTTCCTCTCTTACCGTGCATGATTTTCTGACACTGTGCGTCAGTCAGGGTTAGTTTTAAATATATTTCAGACATCTTGAAATGATAAGAGGTCAGTGAAAAAAAAAGAGGTATTCATCACACCAGGCCTCTGTGTTTTGTTATTTAATATATTGAAATGATTTAGGAATACGTCTGCACAAAATCTCATTGAAACAATCATTTTATTTCACATTAAATTAATTGTTTGTGTGCCCCTTCACTTGTAAGGTGTGTGCCTACTCAGCTCAGCAGCTGTTGACTCTCACACTCCCTGCCACAGATAATAATAATGGCCCATAATGTTTAATGGAAGGCTCCCTATGAAAATCACCGGAGTTACATCTCTAAACAATCAGAGCAGCAGGTTACATTAGCCAGTTGTAACAGCTATGGGTCTTAAAATGAGGAATGGTTTGCACAAGATATCAACAGATACATTCAC
>NC_137914.1:16018583-16028583 GCF_963457725.1 Sprattus sprattus
CACACACACACACACACACAAACACACACACACACACACACACACACACACACACACACACACACACACACACACACACACTGTATCAACACCAATTGGTGTATGTGGTTGATGCCTGGTTCTTATAAACACAGGAAGGTCATTTCTATCTCACAGACTGTCCCTTCTTGATGGAGTGATTCCTTAATGGAAGGTTACTTTTAAACACACAGAAACACACAGAAACACACAGACACACACAAACACACACACACACACACACACACACACACACACACACACACAAGCTTGTAGTGTCATAGTGTCACTTCATCTGCTAGCTTACATTGCTGAGTACATGGTCTCTACACCACCCCCTGACCCCTTCCTGAGATGACAGTACATTGAACTGTCATTACTGGTTACGCCTGTGTGCTCTGCATTTACAGAGCACAAATATGGAGAGCCCCATATCTGTTTACTGTACACATGCATCTTCACTTTAATGCCTATCTGGGTAAATGTGACAGTTGAGGCAATTGTGTAAACTGTGATCGCTTTCTCACTCTCTGTCTTTGTCTTTGTTGTATGTAAAAATTGTGTTTTTGTCAGGCAAATACTTATGACTTTTGTTAAAGTGGATAGTGAGGCAAGGTTAGCTGTGAGTCTGAGATCCAAAGTCCGGTGCTAAGCTCTTGAGTCTGGCCCACAGATGTGCCGTTATGACAGACGAGTGTGGGGGTGTGACACTGGAGCATGGGGCGATGACAGCGCAACACTCCGATGAGCTTTAATTGCCGCCCTCCACACTGACCTCCCGCGTTCGCCGAGGAGCGTCAGGAAGAGTGCGTGCAGTCATTAGCATCCTGCGCTACACTGATAAATGACTGGTGGAAACGTTGGCTCGGCTCAGTAAACACCCAGGGAAAGAAATGTGTTCTTTTTCAAAGACGCGTGTGTGTGTGTGTGATTGAATGTGTACACGTGTGAGTGTGAGATAGAGACTGTGAGCGTATGTGTTTCATGTGGTTAAGTGTGTGTGTTTGTGTTTGTGCAAATGTGCCGCCATTTTATTCTTGCGGAGTAATTATGAGATGTCTGTGTTATCATCTGGAGGCAGAGGACAGTGTGAGGGACAGGCTGCCTTTCTGAACGCCTGTACCAGCGATGCGTGGTCCGACACGCTCACAAAAGACTGTCTCTGCCCACGCCGGACCCCAGTAATGGCTGAATTAATGTGCTAAGCACCAGCTAAAAAGCCGCCACGTCTCTGCTTTGCCTGTCCGCATCCCTGCTCTCCTCCCTGTGCCAGCCACAGAGAAATGAAAGATCTCCTGAGTAGGGAATGCGTAAGACTGAGCTTGGTCACACTTCCTTTCATCTGCCAAGGCCTCGAGCACACTCTGATGAATCACAGAAAGCCCTTTGAGGTTCCGTTGAGTCAACTCGGACCCCTACCTGTATGAAAAGTTAGCTTGGTTTGTTAACACAGCATGCTACTAAAGCTTGCTAGCATGCCGCACAAGTGAAGGATATATGATGAGGCAGAGTGATGTGCTGCTAAGCATTCTAGGGAGCCATGCTAGCAAGTAAGCGAAACAGCTGAAGAGAGTGTAAGCGTTCACATTTTTAGTTGGCACATGGTACAGGAATTTCTGATTGATCATTATGACGAGGAATGGTATCTTGGCTTGGTAAATGAAAATCATGGAATGCTTGGATGCCCAATGGTGTCACCAGAAATGAACCGATTGTTCATCAAGACACGTCATCCAGTGTGTGTTGTGATTAAAAAGGTATGGTTGGACAACACAAATTCAAGTTAGTTGAATCAGCTGTAGCTGTAGAATCTTTAATTAGAATTTGTATGTATAACCACTTACATTTTTTGTAATAGTTGACCCCTTGTCCAATTAGCCTTTGGGCTACAAAAGTAATACTAAGTAGTACAATTGGAAGTAATAGGTGTGCAGTATGAGGCTTTATAGGCCAAAATGACATATAGCCTATGTACAAAAACACATTCTTTACCCATGTTAACATGACAATAAGGCCATTATTGATATTATAAAAAGCTGGGAAATGTGGTAATGTATTGTTTTACATTGGGCTATCAAACTTCACATCACAGCGCTATGACTTAAATTCATAATTTTGAGGATTTATGAACAGATTCCAAGCCTTACATAAAATATTAATGTATATTATAACTCATCATATAATTACTTAGAGTTTACCAGTAAACCTCCATTAGGATGGAGACACCCTTTCACAGTTTTCTCTTGTTATGTGTGAGAGAGATATTGTAGGTGTGTGTTTGCTTGCTTGCCTGTGTGGATACACAGTTATTGTTTGTGTGTGTGTGTGTGTGTGTGTGTTTGCTTGCTTGCCTGCGTGGGTACACACTTGTGCCTTTTTGTGAAAGTGAATTGACTTGAACTTTTACCTTTCTTACTTGTCACAGGCTGCTTTTTGTCAGAGAACAGTGTCCGCCGAGCTGACAAGTAATGCCCAGGGGGGTTGTATTGAATGGTGCTGGCTGTTCCTGTCTCTGCACCCAAAGATTACACTGCCATTATTCCTAGACAGCTCCATTCAACCTGCAGGAAGAACACCCATAAACACACACACACACACACACACACACACACACACACACACACACACACACACACACACACACACACACACAGTGTCTCTATCTTAATTTCAGAATGCAGGCATGCCTAAATATCAACAGATCTTGTAATAAAGTCAAATGTAGTGAAATATTTGAATTGAAATATGCACAAAAAAACAGCCCTGTCATCGCTGCCTTTTGTTCTATCTGCTTCAGGTTTTTATCTCCCGCTAGCTGTGTGTTTATCTGTGATGGGCCTAGACAGAGACGCAGCTTAAGGGAATAAAACCTACGTAGACTCCCAGGATATGATTTGGTTTGTCTTTCCAGCTGATTTGGTAAAGTGGGGCTGTACATTAGGCATTTTTAGGCACATGTGGATCAGGGTAAGAACGAACAAGCACGATAAGCCCTCTGTGCTTCGTGAATATCACTCTATGCTCAAAATAGAGCCTTATACACTCTGTCTGTATCAGCAGATGCTGACAGCGATCAGGCGGCTAAAGGTGTACCTTGGGAGAAGCCGATTTTTAATGAAAGGGAGATGGTTGAGGCAGCCAGAGGACCATAAAACTCCCCCCTAGGAACACAAGACCAGGATTCTGTAGAGTGAAGAGCAATTTTGTCATCACAGACACACTCTACAGTCCCAGCAATCCCAAAGGCATCTATTTCCCAAACAGGGACAGAGACACAGGGAGAGAGCTTACCATAAGGCTCTGAATGTTATTTACCAGAGTAAGCTGAAGCATCTGAATCAGACGGTCCATGCCATTTGGCTTGTAGCTTGTGAATACCTCAGCTGCGTGCAGAAGCATGAGGCGTTAGCACTGTGCTAACAGGAGCACAGAACACATTCCTCAGGAGCTGTGGTGCTTTGGCAGATAACCCTCTTGTTTATCACACGTGGAAGGTGCAAGGGTGCAGGAGGAGACCTGATAAAAGCCTGTTAGGAGATGAGACGACAGCACCTGACACTGGTGGCAGTTTTATTTTCCTTTTCATGCCATCAAAACAGAAAAAACACAGAAGCAAATACCGAATAAAAATGCCATCAACTTGAAGATGCAAATGTCATGAGAAGATTCCCTGTTAATAAGGCCAGTGCCTCCAGCTGTGATAATATACCCCCAGAGATCAGCAGACTCTAGAGAGGACCTGGCTCGTTCTGGTGCCGGATCAGGGCCGGGTGGGTTCTAGGCTGGGTCTGGCAGTATCACCGTGGTGATTAAGAGTGGCTTATGTAAGGCAGGGCTCCTTCCAGCTCCTGCTCTCTCATGCTGTTGGTTTAGAAGGCTTCAGCTGTCAGGGCTGGGCAGATGGGTGACTGGATGCTCTTTTCGTGTGTGTCTCTCTCTCTCTCTCTCTCTCTCTCTCTCTCTCTCTCTTTCTCTCTCTCACACTATCTCTGTCTCACTCTCTCTGCGGCTGTGCTCTTGTGTGATCTGCTAGGAGACAGCGGTGGGAAAGAGGGAAGCCTCTGATGCAATGGAATCAGATGGAGCGGCAGTGCACATACATACAGTCCTAAACACACACAAGCATATGCACACGCACACACACACACACACACACACACACACACACACACACACACACACACACACACACACACACACACACACACACACAAACACACGCACGCATATGAGCACACACAGACACAAACAAACACACGCATATGCGCACACAGAGACACACACAAACACAAGCATATGTGCACACACACACACACACACACATGCACACATGATCAGGGGTTACATTCTGCCTTGAAGGAGCTCACAAATGTACAGGAAGGAGAACCAGAGGCATACCCTACTTGTTATTCATGTGAGAATAAACAAGGTTGGTCGATGTTGTTTTTTCCAGGGAGAGAGAGAAAGAGAGAGAGAGAATGGGTATGTGTGTGTGTGTATGTGGGTGTGTGTGTGTGGGTGTGTGTGTGTGAGAGAGAGAGCGAGAGAGAGAGAGAGAGTATTTGTGAAGCAGCCGAAGCCTAATGTCTCTAATAGGTGGGGGGAATTGCTAAGTGCAATTCTTTTTTTGTGATGCATAGTGTCATAGCACACATCATGTGATTTTTCATCATTCACGAAGGAAATGATTGAGCTGAAATTGAAGCAGCTAACCAGACTGCTTTTATAGCCTCTAATGGTCTCCCAGGCCCCATGTGGATATTCTTCATATTTATGACCACAAATGAAACAGGACCAGAGTTGTGTTTTATTTTCTGCCTTTTGAGGCTCTCTGGATGAAAGGTGCTTGATCTCAGTGGCCTCACCCATCAAGTTCTGTTGGTCATAATAACAACTATGAATCTATTAAGAACCATTTTGCCGCTATGCACCCATGAAATGCCACATAGCCACGCCTGTTATTTCACACATCATATGCATCAAATTGTGCCCGCAGCTCATTACAGCCCTATATCTGAACCTCCAGATGTGTGTGATGTGCTACACATCTGTCCGTTATATAAAATGACCTCTTAAATCATTTGAAAGGGCAACACCTTGGTTCAGATGCAGTCACTGCTTAACTGCCTAAAATGGTGGTAATTGAGGTGTCTGTTGAGGTGGTTAGTTTTTGTTAGGATTCCCGATTTGTTTAGAGGCAGTGAGTATGATGATGGTGCACTGCTGTATTATGCTCTGAACGGAGCGAGCGGAGACGGTCTGCTGAGTCATAATGGAGGGGATTTTGCTGAAATACTTTGTGGACTTCTCATGCTGTCTTGTGTCTTTTGGAGAAGACAGGATTCAGAGCCCAAATGTCATGTATTCCGGGCTCCTGGCCGATCAAGGTGCACGTTTGACTGAGGTCGCTGTGATTCATAAAAAACAAGGCCAAAGTGACATTCTGCTCAGATGCCCTCCACAGCCCCAGAAAATGGTTTCCACTCTCTGATTTACTCAGACACACCCTTTCATATTCTCCATTGCTCTGCTTCTCCTGTCTGCTCTGATCTGTCGCCTAATCGTTTTTGTTAAATGCAGCCTGTGGTAAGTGTGGACCGCTGGTAAAATGTGTGCAATTGCTGAATGCGCCCAGCAGCAGCATGGGCCTCTGTGTGCACTGTGCATTTGTACTGGTCGCTTATGTCACTGATGTCTTTGTGGTGGATATTGAAAATTCTCATATATTCTCTTTTCTTCTTTCCCTCTGTCCCTGACCCTGTCTCTGTCCCTTTGCTCTCTCTATCTGTCCCTTTGCTCTCTCTATCTCTCTCTATCTTGTCCTTTCCCCCTTTCTCTACCTCTCTTTGTCTCTTTCTCACCAGGCTGGCTGGGGGAAGTCCCAAACCGGGAGGAATGGGTATGGGTGGTGGTATGGGTGGAGGTATGGGTGGGGGTATGGGTGGTGGGATGGGTGGGGGTATGGGTGGTGGCATGGGTGGGGGTATGGGTGGTGGCATGGGTGGGGGTATGGGTGTTGGCAACAGGGGAGTAGACCCTTACAGGCTGGCCACCCATGAGAGCCCACACGCTCCCCAGCTGTCACCCAGCCCGTCCCCCACCCCGGCCCAGATGTCAGCAGGCCAGGGCCCGGGGCAGCATGCCTCCAGACGGAACCTCCAGGTGGACGTCGGCAGCAAGGGCCGCTCCGGCCGCTCCCCCTCCGTGTCCCCAGACCGGGGCAGCGCCCCCAGCTCACCTTACTCCGTGCCACAGATCGCACCCATGCCCAGCAGCAAGCTGTGCCCCGTCTGCAACACCACCGAGCTCACCACCGCTCACAACGTACCCAACTTCAACAAGTGCACCCAGTGTCGCACCACCGTCTGCAACCAATGTGGCTTCAACCCCAACCCACACCTCACAGAGGTAAGGACCGCATCATTCAACCAACACACACTACAAGATATAAGATATCCAGTAAGGTTGTAGAGCTTGAAAAAAGCTTCTATAACTGTGTACATGAATTTTTATAATTACACGTATAAATATATCCATCACTGGAGTATGTACAACCTAGTCCATTATAATACATATCTTACCTATTTTTAATGATGATTTCATGTAGTAAACAGATCAGATTGTGTATGATCATATCATTGCTTACTACAAACCCTGTACTTTCCCATTATAATACTGTGTGATTATTACTATTTTTGTTCAATTATGGGTTCATGTCATACAGGCGCATTAAGACCTCAATAGTGTTATTGTCCCTTATGGATACGGTTGACAAAATAGTATGTTCTCTGAGCTGTGCTAATTTTTCTTTTTGCTTTATTGAGAGGTCGTGTTTCTTTGTAAGTCCATTTCTGCAAAGATGCATCAGTTTAAAATAGGATGGAGCTAGTGTATTTTTGTTTACAATTGGTTTTCTTTTGATTTTTGTTGCATACTGTACACAACAGTGCATTCAGATGCCCCATCGTGTATAAGCGTGTACACAAACTTGTGTGTGTTTGTGCGCGAGTGTATATATGTGTGTGTGTGTGTGGGTGTGTGTGTGTGTGTGTGTGTTTGTGTGTGTGTGTATGCCCAAGTGTCAATGTGGATGCGAAGTTGTTTGTGGACTCACTAAGCAGCAGTAATTTCTCCTGAGGCAGTGACAGAATTTCCATTAGTCTTTGCAGGCCTGGCAGTGCACTCAGGTGTGACGCAAAGTCATGGGCAGCAAGAATGAAAGGACGCAGGGAGAGAGAGAGAGAGAGAGAGAGAGAGAGAAAGACAGAAAGAGTGAGATAGATAAATAGAGAGAGAGAAAGAGAGAGCATGTGTGCCTCGATGTGGTTGTGTGAGAGCACGAGAGACGAGGTGAGAGAGAGAGAGAGAGAGAGAGAGAAAGATAAGAAGAGAGCATGTGTGCCTCAATGTGGTTGTGTGACAGCACGAGAGACAAAGAGAGACAGACAGAGAGAGAAAGAAAGAGAGAGAGAGAGAGAGAGAGAGAGAGAGAGAGAGAGAGAGGATGAAAGAGGATGAAAGAGGAAGATTGCCTTGCGGGTCATGGTGTCATCCTGGGCCTTTGGGTCAAACTGGCTCTTTGACTTCTGAGTGCTCTGAGTGCATTTGCAGTCTTTATTTATGTCTTTGTGCCTCACATTCTTCGTGCCAGGTCAGCAAGTTGATTGGCGCTTGCATTGATGGCCTAATTTACCGTAGGAGACCATTGGAATGATGCCACCTACCAGTCAGTCAAACCAAAGAATAAATGACATCCCCTAAAAAATGGGAGAGCAGTTTGATAACAATCTGAGTCACAGCCCTAAAGAAACTATTTGATAATTGGAGAGGCTTTGTGTTCATGTTCATCCACAATGTCACGTGTAGGCAAACAGGAATGCTTGGAATGGCATGCTCTGTGTGTTTGTTAGCGTGTTTGTGTGTGTGTGTGTGTGTGTGTGTGTGTGTGTGTGTGTGTGTGTGTGGTGTAGGTGTGTGTGTGTGTGTGTGTGGTGTGTGTGTGTGTGTGTGTGTGTGTGTGTGTGTGTGTGTGTGTGTGTGTGTGTGTGTGTGTGTGTGTGTGTGTGTGTGTGTGTGTGTGTGTGTGTGTGTGTGTGTGCGTGCGTGTCTGTGTGTGCGTGTGGTGTGTGGGTGTGTTAATGTAATCATTAATTGTAATGAAACCTAATTTCACGAGCTTATCCTGTTTGTTAAGTTAAGGCTGGAGCCAGCTGTTGAGCATGCCCACTCACTAGCACCTTTTGCACACAGTCAGAGCCGTGTGGATTAGATCCTTAGTTTAAAAAAGAAAAAAGAAAAAACCCACGTAAACACCTTCTCAGGAACACTTAAATATGCATGTGCAGCGCTTGATTAGGTTCAATCTCCATTGGCTTTATTTGCGCAATCATTAACATTTATGCAAGTTATTAAAATGGATGTGTCGTACGAGTGCTAACGAGATTAAACATGATGATGGAGACCCTCTAATATGACAATTGACATTTAGTGTTAGCATCTGATTTATGTGGTTGAGGTTTGGCTTAATAGCTTAATTGCTCTGTTTGTACTGATTGTGTGTATTTGTATGTATATGTGTGTGTGTGTTATATGGACTTTTGTTTGTGGTTCCTGTGTTTCCTTTTTGTGTTGTTTACTGTTTTTTTGCATTTTTTTTGCCTTTCTGTTTTTTGGTCATTACTCTAGCATGGAAAGCTATCAGCCAGCATATGAGTTTCCAAGCGGGACAGTCTTTTGAAGTCTCTGAATCTTTGAGCAGAATGATGTGATTTTCTCCTTCTATCCGCCTGACACTGGTGTAGTTTGTCCATGCAGGGCAGGAGTGGTGTTCCCATGCTCATGTGTCAGCATTATGGGCACTGGTGCACAGCTCTGGCCTCATTCTTCCTGTTTGTTTGTTATTGTTCATACGCGCTCTTTGCCGGCTAATTTTAGTCTCAGCGAGCGTGCTGGGCTGGTAATGGAGGAGCGCCTGATAGCTCATTAGCTCGCGTTGCTCTGGGAGGCTTCTCTTCTCCTGGCCCTGTGCTCTCTCACACAGCACCAGCTGGGTTGAAGACCTCTCTTTCTGTTTCTCTCTCTCTTTCTATAATTGCTCACCCCCCCTCTTTTTCTCTCTTTTTCTGTTTCTGTTTCTCTCTCCATTTCTTTGATGGCCCACCGTTCTCTCTCTCTCTCTCTCTCTCTCTCTCTCTCATTCTCTCTGCATCTTTTCCCATTTGCTAGATTATAATATTCCCTTTCGAGTGTTCCCCTAATGGACTACTCAGGTCTGTAGGATAGGGTTAGAGTTATGGCCGTACCATTTGGTGCCTAGAATTCCTCCAGGAGCAGCAGTAAATCAGTGTCAGTCAAGCTGGGCTGTGAAGGAAATGACATCATGCTCTCCTGTTTCCTGGCCTTGTTCCAGTGGCTCTATCGATTCGATTGGCAAAGAACAGGGATCTAATGCTGGTCTCACTTTCTCTCAGGAGACCTCAGTGAGCATACGGGTGTGAGTGTGCTTGAGAGAAAATCATATTTGCTCCTCATAGTTGGAGGGCATCCAGGCAAACCCTTGCTACAGGTAGTTACTCCCCTTCCATTTGTGTTTTGTGGCAAAAGTCCACAATGGCTACCAGTGCAAGACGGTTAGCTTGCCAAGGAGTCTCATTTTGTTTTCTCTCATCCATTCCTGTATTCCTCCCCTCACAGTCTTCTCCAATGCCCAGTAATACTGGAACAACTGGATGGGTCACGATGATGAAGTCATGAAGGCCACATTTTTGTCATCAGTAATGCCATTAGGTCATATCATCAGTCAGTTTCAACAGAAACATTAGTCATCTTTGTTCTAGTTCTGAATGTACGATGCTTAATAAACCCAATTCATCTCATTATCCCTGTGTGCCGTATGCTATTACACTGATGTTGTTATAACCACAACAACAGGAACTAACACACACAAACACACACACACACACACACACACACACACACACAC
>NC_137914.1:16031083-16046083 GCF_963457725.1 Sprattus sprattus
TCTCTCTCTCTCTCTCTCTCTCTCTCTTGCTCTCTTCTCTGTGTGTGTCTTCCTCTCTCTGAACATATCACTCCCTCCCTCTTTCATCTTTCATTTCAAACCATTAGCTAAAAATCCTCTTCAAAATGTCGCTCATCAATAATCCAGTCAGATTCACCCTTCTTCAACCCACTCCCACTTCAGGTCATCTCATTCCAGCCTACTGAAATCGGTTTTACAACAAGAGGCCATTGAGAGGTTCTCTCCATTAAGAGAGGCAAGGCGAGTAGTCTTTCCTGGCCGCAGCCTGACAGCTTCTATAGAGAAGCCCTCTCCCCACAGGAAGTCCTTCAACAGCATATGTTCAGCTGCAGCTGCCACTGGGACTACTTTGTTCACTGCTGGAGAGGAGAAATCCAGCCTGGAACAGGCAGCTTCGTGTCTAGGGCAACCAGGGGCCACACAAAGCAATTCATTAAAACGATACGTTAATAAAATCATCAATCAGTCCAATTTCAGTGGCCTCGAGAAATCAGTTTATACTAATTAATTGCGCAAATGCATGGCCGAGTCCCTTGGCACTGTCGGGTTAAAGCAGTTTGATCAAATCTGGGTGTGAGGTGTTGGTGCAGGGTAGGTTAAGTGTTTCGGGATCTTTTGTGTTGTTTGGCTGTTAAATCTAATAAGGCTTTTGAAGAGTGAGGGGAATGTGAGGTGTAGGGTGCACAACTGAAATGAGACTTAAAGGTCATGGCCTCTAAACTCACAACAGACTGCTATGCATCTTCGTGCTTGCAGCCATCAGTAACAAACGATATCTAAATCTGACACGAATCCAATTCTAAGTTTTTCTGCTTCTATCTTGGATCTCTTTTCAGAGGAGGGAACTGGGTTATTGTGAGTCTTCTTAGTGGTATTCTCACTGTCGGCAGAAGAGAGCACTTGTCAAACTTTCAAGATTCACTGCATCTTGGCCTATTGAATACCAGGTGTTTGCCTGACCTTATATGCTGCTGTTATACTGCAAACTGCATCAACGCCAATCAATGTCACCTCTAGCTCACCCCTGAGTGTAATGTCACATTGTTGTATTTACACTGCAATTTAATTGGATTCCATTTGAAAGGGGTCCATCATTAAGCGTTTCACTAACAGTCATTCGGCAGGGTAAATACTCAGTTCAGGACTCTGGTTTGGTGCCATGCTTGCTCAGGTTAGCTTAGCTGCACTGTCCTTTTGCCCCAGCCTGTGGTTTTATCGTACAGCGGGATTATGTCTTTATTTAGCAGAGCGGAACTGTCATAGTGAGCCCCTGCCGACTAGTAATACAGTACGTCCATATGCCCCTGTGCCCATTCCCCATTCTGCATCTCTCTTTCTGCGCTGGCACGGGCCAAGGCAGGTCTGTCTGGCACTGGGATGTGGCCTCGCATGCCAAGGCGGAGTGGCCCAGCCCAACCCTGCTGATGATGCACACTGAGGGAGACAGAAGGAGAGCTCTGAAGTGAAAAAAAGAGCAGGATGGAAAAAAAAGAGTCTTTGGGGTGACTCGGTACACAGGGCCATTTGATAAAGTGGCAGGCGTTCTGTGCGCAGTTTGGTTTTTGATGTCCTTCTGCTAAGTGGGGTGTGAGTGTGCCTGGCTGTTTTGGTATGTGGCTGTGAGTGTGCATACACGTGTGTTTTAGTGTGTGTGTGTGTTTGTATGCGTGTGTGTATGAGAGAGAGTATGTGTGTGTGTGTGTTTTTGTGTGCACACGTGTGTGTGCAGCGCTGTGGAACAGGGTGTGTTCTCTGCGGCATGTGTTCTCTGCAGTGTTTTGCCAGGGTTCTCCTAAATGTCTGTGGTCTATTCTGAGGAGCCGTCTCATCTATAATACATCATCACTCTCCGCCAGTCGCCACCACCTGCACATCGTCAGGTCTCCAGCCAGAGCACTCTCCTGAGAGTTCTACAGACTTGTAGTCCTCTGCAGGAAGAGATGGCTTACCTAAAAAAGGTGCTTAGAAACACATAGTGCTCTTAGAAATATTTTATCCAACAGCTAGGCAGGAAATAAGGCATTTGAGCTTGAAAATACCTGGCAAAATAACTTTGTTTCTTATTTGAACCACATACCGGCAATAATTATGTGATTTGGATCTAAAATAAACTGAAATATCTGACAGTACTCTCTATCAAAGATAGAACCCTTTCATCACCCTTCATGGCCCAAAGCTAGCAGGGATAACACGTTCATTGGTTTCTAAATTGATTGATTAAGAGCAGGCTTGTGTGTGTGTGTGTGTGTGTGTGTGTTTATGTGTGTATGTGGTTGTGTTTGCATTCTTGGAAATGTTTTCAATGTCAAATACATTCTTCAAAAATGTATCACTCTTCAGCCGTCTTCTGAAGTTAAACACAAGGTTTATCCTAATAAGTGTTTTGTCACAAAACAGCAAATACATAGTGTGTGAAAGCCAAAATTGTCCAGTTTGTGTGTGTTCGGTGTGTGTGTGTGTGTGTGTGTGTGTGTGTGTGTGTGTGTGTGTGTTTCGCATTCTGAGAAATGTGTTAAATCTCAAAGAGATTCTTTACATTCGTGCTGTTGCCTAATTGGAGAACCCTGCTCTGTGCAGGCACCTTCTATCCCCTCTCACATCTTTTGAAGCTGACAGTCGCAAATGTGAGTCACCCACACACACACAGACACATTTACACATTCACAACTTTACCTTCAAACTGAAGGAATAAAACTGACTGCGTAAATTGCTGTGTGATATGGTGAAAGGGACCAGCTTCTGTGATAACTGAGGTGTTTGGAGTGTGTGGGTGTGTGTTTTCATGATCTTGTTAAAGCTCGGAAGCAGAGGGAACAATCAGTCAAATGTGTCTCGCTTTTGATTAATGATACAAAGTGTGTGTGTGTGTGTGTGTGTGTGTGTGTATTGTAATGTCACTATTGTAATGACACTAGTTGTATTTTCCATAGAAACAGCTTTATGTGGTTGGTGACTCTAATTCAAGCAACATCGCTGAACTCGGACAGACCCGCTGTGAAATGTCAGCTCATATGTTAGTTTCAGTAGCCTGTGTTAGCAACAAAACATTTAATCACACTCACACACACACACACACACACACTCTCAGAGAGACACACACACACCTGTGTATATTTGATAGGCAACTCTATTAAAAGGATGCCGGTCTGATTTAGCTTTGATTTTGAGGAGTGTTTTTATTTGACAGAGCAGATAATGAGATTTACGGACTCTTTCTCTGTCTCTCTCTCTCAGTGTGTGTGTGTGTGTGTGTGTGTGTGTGTGTGTGTGTGTGTGCATGCCCATTTGTCTGTGTGTATTATTGCAAGTCAGTGTGTGGACGTGTGTGACCACCTTTTGCATATGAATGACTGAACCTAATTAAGTCAAACCAACTCTCACTCATACCCTCTTCACCCGTTTCAAACTATCACTGATGCAGCGCTACAGTAATGGAGCAGTCTGTGATTATGGCTCATGTGGTGGTCTGAATGGAAATCAGTTCTCTTAGAGAGACATCAGTCAAAGGAAAACAATCCTCCACGGTAATCGAAATACTGTGTGTAACTAGTGTATATATACGTGGTGTGTGTGCTTTTATTCTCAAACACAATCATCTGCTGGACGTTATGTGGTTTTGCGACTTGCTCTCTTTGTGTTTCATGTTATGTGTGTGTATGTGTGAGAGTGTATGCGCTTTTGTTTGTGTGTGTTGGAGAGAAAGATAGACAGAGAGAGAGAGA
This sequence comes from Sprattus sprattus, assembly GCF_963457725.1. Lineage (NCBI taxonomy): Eukaryota > Metazoa > Chordata > Actinopteri > Clupeiformes > Clupeidae > Sprattus > Sprattus sprattus. The sequence continues at coordinate 16,034,827 of NC_137914.1, forward strand.
GAGAGAGAGAGGAAAGGGAGAGAAAGATAGACAGAGAGAGAGAAGGAGAGAAAGAGAGAGAGAAAGGGAGAGGAAGATAGACAGAGAGAGAAGTGGAGAGAGAGAGAGAAAAAAAAGATAGACAGAGAGAGAAAAGTAGAGAGGGACTGTATTTCTCACACACACCAGTGTGTGACGAGCAGTGGAAATTGCCAGGCTTGTCGCAGCAGTGCTGCTGTCACCCTTTATTTTAGCTGAATGCTGAAGCCGTAGTCCTCCCCCTTCTAAAGCTGTTAGGACTGATCTGTGTTTGCCAGCTTGTCTCTGTGTGCTGCATGTCTGTGTGCATGTGTTTGTGTGTGTGGGTCTGCACATGTTTTTTGTAAGCTACTGAGGTTTATTTGTAGGCCCCTCTCTCTGAGTGAATGTGTGTGTGTATGTGTGTGTGTGTGTGTGTGTGTGTGTGTGTGTGTGTAAGAGAGAGAGAGAGAGAGAGACAGAGTGATTGTATGTATGCTGTTTTGTGTCTGTCTGTGTGCTTTCTAACAGTGCTGTGGGAGCTTCTTCTCCAGTCCTGTCAGACGCAGCAGTGCCAATTTGGCTTGCCTCTCCTCTGGAGTTTCCCCCTTTAAGACAGTTTCAGAGACAGTGGCCTTATTAAACCCCTGCTAACGTCCACACGCCTCTGTCCTCTCATTCTCTCTGTCTTGCTTTCATTTCTTCAGTTCTCTCCCCTCTCCGTCTCTCTCGCTCTTCCCCACCCCACCCCAGACGCACACTGTCACTCCTACCTTTCCTCCCTGTTTCAGAAAATCTTCCTCTTGAGGGCAGAAATATTGGGCTCTTTGTTGGATATGGCAGTAAGTGGGCTGCTCTTACTTGAGCCTAGCCTTTAGGTAGCGCCAGAAGTGGGCAATAAAAATAGTTAGGGGGGAAATAAATATAGAGGTGTGTGTGTGTGTGTGTGTGTGTGTGTGTGTGTGTGTGTGTGTGTGTGTGTGTGTGTGTGTGTGTGTGTGAGCAGCTGATTTATACTTGGTGTGTTTCTTGATTGGTGAGGTATAGGGGACGTGTAGGAGGCAGAGAAATAAAGAAGGGTGGGGGGGGGGGGGGGGTCTTCAAGCAGAACGGCACGTTTAGAGAGATGGCTTGGCATGATGAAGGTTGAGTTTCTTGGGAACTGCTGACGTTTCATTCTGAGTTTCTGACCTCCCCCCTCTCTTTCTCCCTCTGTCTCTCTCTCTCTCTCTCTCTCTCTCTCTCTCTCTCTCTCTCTCTCTCTCTCTCTGAAGTGTGAAGCTAAGGGACTGAGGCTCTAATTAAGATCAACACCTCAGCCCTGATCACTGGATGATAGCATCGTATATTTTTTTTAGAACGTGGGATAAAAATTTGACTTTCAAATTACCTTCTATTACTATTCACAGGACAAGCCCAACATAGCGAGTGATTAGAAGACACGGTAGAGAGAACAAAGAGAATGTAGGAAAAAGGGAGAGAAAGAGAGAGAGAAAGAGGGGTGGGGGTGGGAGAGAGAGAAGGAGGTTAACTGGTCTGAATTCTATGCATGTGTCACAGAAAATGGCTCCAAAACCAGATCAGAGTTCACACTGTTTTGCATTCACTGTTATACTGAAAAGGGCTTATTCCTGGGCTCGTGCCCATGTCTGAAGTGCCTTTTAAAACCCCATTTAAGTTTTTCTTCACTTCTCACAACTAATGCAATTTCTAGTCACAATGTGGTCAGTTTAAAGGCAGGATGTGCACAGTGTGCGGCCAATTTGCCTCTCAGTTGGGATGCGGTGAACCTCCAAAATCAATGCTTTTATACATCAACCTTTAAATAATTTATTTCATAGAACTTTGCACTTATTCTGACATAATTATCATGTTTAATAATGAAGGTTCCATGTTTCACAATGATTTGGATGGGAACAAATCTATTAAAGTAAGCTAATTCTTGTACAGGACTTTAGCATCAAGGTGTATGATGTGTGACTGAGTGGGGTGAGTGACCCGTGCATGTGTGTGTTTCCCACAGGTGCAGGAGTGGTTGTGTCTCAACTGTCAGATGCAGAGAGCCTTGGGAATGGACATGACCACCCCGCGCTCCAAGAGCCAACAGCAGATCCACTCTCCCTCTCACAAGCCCAAGCCCCAAGCTGAGCCTCTGCCCCAAGCGCAGGCCCAGCCTCCAGCCCAGCCCAAGCCTCAGCCACTGCCTCATGCCCAGCAGCAGCAGCCTCACCATCACCCACTGCCCCAAGCTCAGCCACAGCAGCCCAAACCTCAGCCCCAACCCCAGATTCAGCCTCAGGCCTCCCCAGGGCCTCCTAGACACATGGGGCCTTCCGGACAACAGCAGCCGCAGCAACAGCGCCCGCAGCATCAGCAGCAGCAACAGCAGCAGCCGCAGTATCATCAGCAGCCGCAGCAGCCGCAGTATCAGCAGCAGCCGCAGCAGCAGCCGCAGTATCAGCAGCAGCAGCCGCAGCAGCAGCCGCAGCAGCAGCCGCAGTATCAGCAGCAGCCGCAGCATCAACCGCAGTATCAGCCGCAGCAGCAGCCGCATCAGCAGCCGCATCAGCAGCCGCATCAGCAGCCGCATCAGCAGCCACAGCATCAGCCGCAGCATCAGCAGCAGCCGCCGCAACAACAGCAGCAGCCGCATCAGCAGCCACAGCATCAGCCGCAGCATCAGCAGCAGCCGCCGCAACAACAGCAGCAGCCGCAGCCGCAGCAGCCACAGCAGCAGCAGCGGTTTGGGCAGTTTGGGCCTGGAGGAGGAGGTCAGCCTGGACCACGGATCCCTCATCCTGGGGCGGTGCCTCTCCCCGGCCTGGCCAAAGCCCCGTCCCAGCCTGACTTGGGCCGTGACTCGCCAGTGCACTATGGAGGAAGCCACCGCCCAGATCAGATCCGCAGTGCCGGGAGCTCGCCGGCCCGCAAGCCTGCGGCGGCCCAAGAGCAGGCGCAGGTCGGTCTGACCAAGCTGTTTGGCTTCGGGGCCTCGCTGCTCAACCAGGCCAGCACCCTCGTCAACATGGACCCGCTGCCGGGCTCCTCGCCCCAACCATCCCCGGCACGCTCTGCCACTGGTGGGCCCCGTGTCCTCTTCAGTGACAGCTCCTCCTCCGGTGCCAAAGGCCCCGGACCACCAGGGGCCACCGCCAAGCCAGGGGGAGCTCCCTTCCAGCAGGGCCCCCACGCGCCACCGCAGAGGCAGCCTGGGCAGCAGACGCCAGTGCAGCACGGCTCTCCGGCTCATCAGCAGAAGCCCCCCATGCAGCAGCAGCAGCAGCAGCAGCAGCAGACACCGGCACACCAGCCCAAGATGCCGCCGCAGCAGCAGCAGCCGATGCCACCCAAGCAGGAGGCAGCCCCCAAGCCCAAGGTCAACTGCCCACTCTGCAAGACAGAGCTCAACATCGGCTCGGCTGACCCGTCCAACTACAACTCCTGCACCCAGTGCCACACGCAGGTGTGCAACCTGTGCGGATTCAACCCCACGCCACACCTGGTGGAGGTAAGAAAAAAGTCCCTCTCTCTCATAGTTTCCCCTCCGCTCTTATCCATTTTCTTTATTTCTTTCTCACCCCCTTTCTCTCTGTCTCTCTGTCTCTCTCTCTCTCTCTCTTTCCTCTCTTTCCTCCACCCCCTCTTTCTCCTACTCAAGCCAGCAGTGCTGTTTTCAGTAGGCCCCTTAGAATAGACTGGGCTGTGATTTATGCTGCCCTAAGCCTTGTTGAGTGTGGAGGGGCCTTGCTTCGTGCTTGCCTGTGGAATAGCCCATTCCTTGTCCCCTGTTCTTTTTTCATTTCCATTGACAGACAGACCTTATCCATTCTCACGCTGCTTGTCTGTGAGTGCTCGGTTCAAGGGTACCCACTGAATAGGGTTGTGCGGTCTGGAGGAATAGTGTGGGCAGCTGTTTGTGTGTGTGTGTGTGTGTGTGTGTGTGTGTCTCTGTGTGTGTTTTGTGTGTGTGTGTGTCTCTGTGTGTGTCTCTGTGTGTGTTTGTTTGTGTGTGTGTATCTGTGCATGTGTGTGTGTGTGTGTGTGTGTATCTCTGTGTATGTGTGTGTGTGTGTGTGTGTGTGTGTGTGTGTGTGTCTCTGTGTATGTGTGTGTGTGTGTGTGTGTGTGTGTGTGTGTGTGTGTGTGTGTGTGTGTGTGTGTGTGTGTGTGTGTGTGTGTGTGTGTGTGTGTGTGTGTGTGTGTATGTGTGTGTGTGTGTGTGTGTGTGTGTGTGTGTCTCTCTGTGTATGTGTGTGTGTGTGTATCTCTGTGTATGTGTGTGTAAGTGTGTCTGTGTGTGTGTGGGTGTGTGTATCTCTGTGTATGTGTGTGTTTGTGTGTCTGTGTATGTGTGTGTGTGTGTGTGTGTGGGTGTGTGTATCTCTGTGTATGTGTGTGTTTGTGTGTCTGTGTATGTGTGTGTGTGTGTGTGTGTGTGTGGTATGTGTGTGTTTGTGTGTGTTTCTGTTCCATTGGTATTCAGAAGTGTTTTTCCCTGACTAATAATGTGCGAGTCTCTCCTCGCCTCTGGTCCTCTCCATAGATAAGCCTTAGCGCACAGGCCTTGAGAGAGGCACGCACTCGCTGATGCAGCCTGGCGCAGTAGAGATGTTAGAAGAGAGATAGACTGATGGGTGGATAAATGCATGGACTACAGTTGATTAGTAGTCATTTGACATTCACAGCTTACCTTTTATATGTGTGCGTGTGTGTGTGTGTGTGCGTGTGTGTGTGTGTGGGTGGGTGTGTGCATGCCCTGCCCATACGTGTGTTTGCTGTCTGTGTGTGGGTATTCAATTAACCTTTAGAAACGAGTCATATGAATGAATTCAAACGCATTTCAATGCAACCAGTCCTGTTTTTCAGTCTTACTTTAAATAGGGGAACTCCCTTTTAGCAAGGTTGCTATTGCTGACTCAAGACACACTCATCTTACTCCACTCCAGTTTACACAGACGAATGCTGTGACACACAGCCTGACAGTCCCCCACCCCCCAAACCCAGCACTCCTCCGTGCCTCTGGCCGCTTCTCGTCAGTTGCTCCAACAGTGGAGCTCCTGAGAGGGCGATGATGCTGATCTAACCCCCTCGCATCTCCAGTGCTGGATCTCCACACAGACGCCTGGACAAACACAGCTGCATTTTCTGTCGTCAGTCCACGACTGCGTGAGGGCACCTGTGTGCCTGTTCTGTTCTGTCCTTTGCTTTGCACACTTGAGGAATAACAGTGAGCCAGCTATTGATTGGCTCTTCAGTTCTGTGTTTTGATGTTGATTGAATGTTATGAGACCTCTGGAGCTGTTGGTTTAGTTCCTGCAAACATGGGCAAAGGAACAGGTATGAGGTGGACTGAATGTCTATCTCCCGAACCGACCCCTCCTCCCTCCGGGCTCTGGTGGTCCGATATGGTTGAGCGCTATAGGAGAGGCTGGGAGAGCCTCTGTGTAATTAGCAGTGTGGGGATATTTGCACTGTTCTCATTAAAAGTGATGAGGTTTTTTTTCCCCCTCTGAGCCCAGGGTGGATTCTGCCAGCAGTACGAATGTGTCTGTGAGCCTGTGCATGCGTGTGTGTGTGTGTGTGTGTGTGTGTGTCTGTGTGTGTGTGTGTGTGTGTGTATGTGTGTCTGTGAGCGCGTGCATGCATGTGTGTGTGTGCTCGGAATACTGAGACCACCGCAGGAGAGACTGGACGCACCCGCGGGCGGTCAATCCATATTCCCCAGCCCCATTCACTTGTCAGAGGCCTTGGAGGAGAAGAGGAGAAAGGGAAAGAAGAGGGGAAAAGATGAAAATAAGAAAACGAGAAGAAAATCAAAGCAGGCTGTCCACACGAAGCGCTGAAGCATAGGATTCCAGAGACACCATAAATCCAGCCCTAGACTTCAATGCAAGGGTGGATTTGCATTTCTCATTATGGTTCTTCTACAGTATCTGCAGCTGTAGTCTCACATACCCAAGCCTCACATTCACAACTTACTGAGGAGCTTTATTTGCCAGATCAGGAGTGATTTGCACTAAACCTTACCAGTTGGTGGATGCCTCGAAGAAGAATTTGGGACACCAGTTCCCAAGCCTTTGCTGTAGATATAAAAGGCTGGCCCCATGGATGTCCGTGCTGGTGTGAACTGCAGTTTGACCTCCAGGCCGTTTGAGCCCAGGTTATAAATAGACCCCCAGCGAGTGGGACACGAGGAGCTTGGAGGTGGGGGTTGGGGTGAGAGTGAGGGAGCGAGTGATTCAGACCGAACACAGAAAGAGAGAGGCCATTAAATCTGAACAGATCGTGCTGTATGAAGTACACAAAAACAGGGAAGCAATGATCGCGTGTACAAAGTGGCGAGTACAAATTAAGCACCATCAATAGGGTGAAGGTTGGGGGGGGGGGGGGCGCACTTACCGTCAGTGATGAGGAATGAAAGAGCACCCACAACATAGGTCCAGAGGCATTGGGTTTGAGAGAGAGAGAGACACATGACCAGCCCATCTGAAAGAAGACAGACACGCAAGCAGGTCATGTGCTGTCCAGAGGGAAGGAGATTGGAGGTTGAGAGAGAGTGAGACAGAGAGAGAGAGAGAGATAGAGAGAGAGAGAGAGAGAGTTAGACAGAGAGAGAGAGAGACTGAGAGAGTGAGACAGAGAGAGAGGGAGAAGAAAAGATAAATAGGGCAGCGGAGAGGGGGAAGATATCTGGGAGGATGATAGATGGAGTTGAAACCCTAGCCCACTCCAGTTTTCCTCAGATTGCATCCAGAGACACAAAAATAAAGAAGTAATTTAATTTCTTCCTTCTTTGGGTTCCTGACGAGCCGGTTGGAGAGCTACCAGCAAGCAAAGAAGAAGGGAGCAAAAGAGAAAGAGAGAGAAGGCAGAGGGCGGGAGGGAGAGGATACCCTAAGTCATTTATTTATGAAACATGTCCCCACCTCCATTATTTATGATCATCTTTATATATCTCTCTCTCTCTTCCTCTCTATATATATTATTTGTTTTTTCCCCTCAGTTCTAAGCTTACTTAAGTGATGTTCCCAGGTCAATGCGCGCACGCAGGTCTGTACCGTTGGCCACCTGCAAGCATATTTATGGCCATTTTCTCCCTGCATTACACATCGTAATATTCATATGCTGTACAGATCTCTGTAGGGCTGTGTCTCATTGGTGCTGTCTGTTTCAATATAGTGGCCTTGTCCATGGTGCTGATAGTGCAGCTCTGACTGGGATCGCTCTCCAAGGTGCTGAATATATATTACATTCATTGCATGGATATATTGGCAGCGCTGTCAGATTGAAATTGTAAGGCTTCATTCATAACCTGCCCTGTTCTTGCCCGTGATGTCCTTGTCCGTGGTGCTGAATTTTGTTGTGTTAGACAGTGCCTTGTCCATGGTCCTGAACTGACTAATGTTGCTCTGGGGTTATCCGAAGAGGCACAGGCGTCGTTTTGAAGTCGACACTGAGGTGCTGTTTTTCCATACAAATGGTGTCACTTGGTGCGGCTTCTCTTGGCTTAACCCATTGACCAAGCACAGCCTGAATGTGCATTTCCATACATCAGGGTTTACTCGCTTGAGGGAGTGTCTTTAAGTAAGGAATAAAGGCTACCCAGTTTCCTCCATTTATACCCCAGTTGCCATACATGTATTTAGGTGTATATAACATTAGCCCACAAAGGAAACATTTGGATTTAGTCTTTAAAGAAACCAACCTGTTTATTTTCCAGCCTAGTACTTCTTTCTTTAGACACATTTAACAGAGGTTGCTTTTTGGCGCCGTTTAACTTGTAACGGAAATGCTAATTAGCTCGGCATAGCCTGGCTTGGTACGGCAAAAAATGGCAGTGGAAAAACCCCAAGTGGGTCACTTTCTTCAGTGGTGGCAGAGGCAGGAGTGGGGTGAGGGGAGTGTGGGGGCGTGGGTTGAGTCACCACTCTGTGCTCTGTCTCATAGTGTAACTACAACATAGAAATCTCAATCATGCAACACAGCTGGTGTTACAACAATGAGAAACTCTGTCTGCATTCATCTCCTCCAGTTAACACTGATACAACAAGCAAGCCACTCTGGATTTTTTTAAATGCTCTGAAATGTAGTAACATGACCAAACAGACATTTGTGAATGCTGTTAGATTTGTACAGACAATAATGAAGAATTGTGCTTACATTGTTAGACCTGCAGACCTCTAGGGTCTCTTGACTTGTATTCTCCCCAGTATTATTGAGATGAAGTTTATGAGGCATGACATATCTGTATTGCCTCTTGCGTCTCTCTGTGTTGAAGAGATGTGTTGAGCATCATATAGCAACTCATACGTAAATGCACACACACATACACACACACACACACACACACACAGAAACACACACAAACACACACACGTGGAAATGAGAGAAAGAGACAGAGATAGTGTGTGAACAAGCGCACAAAATGACGTGTTCCTCTATAGAAACAAGCTTTCATGAGGGCATAATGAGTCACATGCTTCCATATGCACACACAAACACACACACACACACACACATTCACATCACACACAAACTGACTCACACTGATTCAAATGAGGCAGTCTTTTAGCATCCACCATATTTATGCTTTATTAATCATATGTATCACTAACACACGTGGAACCTTGTCATTTTAACATTTTAAGGACTTATTTTAGCAAACAGAGTACCGTACTGATTTTCTATGCTTTTTCTTGAAATCAAAATAATAATGATTATTCTTATTTTCCCTTTAATTGCAAAAGAGAGCAATGTTACGAGAACTGATCTACTGAATTACACAGCTTTGTTTTATCTCAGTGGCTATAGATTATGCTTAAATGTTCTTTAATTCAATACAATGCCTGTTCACCCAGTGGTGATGAAAGCGTATTTATGTTGTTGCTCAGCCACCAACTCAATACACAGATAACATGATGACCAGTATCTGGAGCAATAGTCCTAGATGTCATCTCAGCATTACTCTTTTCCTCTTATGTATCTGATCACCAGTAATAAATAGCTTTATCTGGGTTTGTGCAGGTTCTTCAGTATCATCTCACCTATATGAGCTCAGATATAGGAGTCATGTTTATCAGTCTGTGATTGGATGTGCCGTGAGGGATGAGGTAGTGTGGTTGGTGCAATGCACAGTATCACATGGTTGTATTCGGTTTGTGGTGATGATATGGTCAGTGAGTGCCCATTGATTTATTTGGGATATGATCGAAACCGGAGGGCTTCTTTGAATGGCCTGATAATATAAGCAACTGAGTATGTCATCGGACACGTATCACAATGCAGTGAGAGCTTTATACAGAATTGCAATGAACATGATATTTTAGGATAAGCCCACCAGAGCTTGAAGATAGATCCTTTTATTTGTTTGTGCAGTACGGTGGTGTAAACATAGCTAAAGAGACACGCACTTCCCTCCAGACAGCACTACCAACACGCTGACAAGAAGGAAATAGAGGCAGAACAACAGCCCACACTTCCCACAGTGGCCCAGTGTAAAGAGCCGAACCCACAGCAGAAAAACAGCAGATTGTATTATTGGTAAAATGGGCTGCAGACAGCCTGTGCATGTGATGAGGCCAAATTCATCAAAGTTTCATGGCGGATCACATTGTTCCAGATCCGTTCTGTTGATGGCCCTGCAGGGAGCTTTGGACACCAGGTGGGCTGAGTTATGGAGCAGAGAGGGACTGCTTCACATGCCCACACAGGAGCAGTGCAGTTGCAGACGACAGTGTGCTCCGCTAGTGTGTGTGATTGTGTGTGTGTGTGTGTGTATGTGGGAGTGTGTGGGGGAGTGTGGGGGAGTGTGTGTGTGTGTGTGTGTGTGTGTGTGTGTGTGTGTGTGTGTGTGTGTGTGTGTGTGTGTGTGTGTGTGTGTGTGTGTGTGTGGTGGGGGGGGGAGTTTGTATTTGTGTGTGTGTGCATACTGTGGCTAGATGTGATTGTATCTTTTGACCTGTGATCTACATAAATATAAGACTTTCTTGCAGCATGTGTGTGTGTTAGTGTTTCATTGTGTCTGTCTGCAAACACCCTCTGTGTGACACCCACAGTGTTGTGCTCCAGCTGACTGACAGCTGTCACTCTCTTGCCTGAGACACACTGTGATGCTTGGGAGTGGCAGCAGGGTGTGAGGAGGTTGGTGGGTCATAACTCATCCAGTGGTCCAGGACCTGTGAGAAACTCAACTAACAACTTTAGACACAACATTCCACACATGCTTCTAAATACTACAAATTATACTTCTATACTTCTACAATTAAGTTCAAAACTTAAATTGGTATGTATTGTAGATAGCGACTGTTTATGGAAATTCATTCAGACGCCAAATCATTGTGACCATGACACAGGTAAACCTGAGGGACTGAGTGGCTGTGTTTGACTGACAGTGTAAAGGTCATCCTCATTAGCCTTGTTTAAGAGGCCCACATAATGAGCGGATGGGATGGGGGGAGGGAACGGACGTGGAGAGCTGCCCCTACTGTGATGAAGGGATGCCACATCTGGGTCAGCGTGAACCTCACGAAGAGATACGAGGAGCCTGAAGGGCGTGGAGGAAATGGTGTGGGGAAGTTGCATAATTGCTGCATGGATGCCAAAGAACATCAACAGAATTCAGCTGTTAGTTCATAGCATCCAATTGTAAGTTCACGCTTCTTCATAAAAGTCTTATAAGACAGATTAAGGGCTAGTGTATATGTGCCTGTTTTTTTCAGTAGCAGCCTTGAATAGGGGTCATTAATATAGATCTGACTGGTATATTAGTTGAATGTCAGTAATTGTTACTGGAGAAGGGGCACTGCTGTTCTATTCAGCCGAAGTTCACGGTCACATCCCAGCTCATTATCAGGATATGCTGCTACCTGCCACAACAGCACCAGGTGCAGCTCACTCGTACACTCACACACACACACACACACACACACACACACACTTGCACAAACACACACACAAACAAATATGCACACACAAGCAAAAATGCACACACACACACACACAAACACACACACACACACACACACACAGACACACACACACACACACAAAATCCAATCCAAACCAACCATCTGTTTAGACTTTTTGTCATAGTGGCTCTGTTTGACAGAATGTGTTGAAAGAACAAATCACCTCTGGATGAGTGTGTGTGTGTGTTCGCTGGATAAGTGTGCTCTTTTTCATACATGTGTGTAGTGTACATGTGTCTGTACCTGGATATGCTGGTGCTGGTGAGCGATGCTTCTAAATAGAGAGGTAAAGA
>NC_137914.1:16053583-16058583 GCF_963457725.1 Sprattus sprattus
AGAAAACACAGCCTCTGCTGAGCTTTTATCACCGATCATACCCTTACTCTCGCCCGGTCTCCATCTCCTCTCTCCCTCTCTCTCTCTCTCTCTCTCTCTCTCTCCATCTCTCTCTATCTCTCTCCAGCACTATCTTTCTGTCCACACGTTGGGCAGATTGAACTGTCAGTGCTGGTTAACAAATTAATGCAGCAGCGCTTTGATAATTGTCTCCACACATCTCTCTCTAGTGTCTTTTCATTTAACGGATCATGTTGGGGCGTTTGTGTATTTGTATGAGTCAAGCTGAGCGAAGGACCGGCACCCCTGGGTTAATTAGATCCAATATTATGAATATTTGTCGACTGGTGCAAAGGCGGCCTGCGATGGGGGCCACGGAGTTGCCGGAGAGTGTCCCATGAGAGCCACATTAATAGAACACACTTTAGAAGATTCCAAGAAACTATGCACTGGTCCACAGTGCCCACAACAATAGAGTTCTTCTGCATATTTGCAAGGATTTAGGTGCAGTTCAGACCTCCATCCTGTGGGTGGAGGTGGGCTTCCCTCCCCAAAGCTTCACTCTCCCCTACGGCAATGCTGCTGGGCGGCTAGTCATTTAGGGAGAGGGAAAGGGTAGATTGGGCAGGTATTCTTGAACATAAATGTATTGTAGTTTGTCTTTCCATGACTATGGGATAAGAGTTGATTGACCAAAAACGGTCCACTACATGTGACAAACAACAAATACGTGTGACCTTTTACACTTTTTTTTTTTTTTTTTTTTATCTATTGAATATTTCTATAAATTTCATGTAATACATTTCACAGAACCAACCCCTGTGTGTGCATGTGTGTGTGTGCCCCCCAACCCTTCCCTCTATCTACCCACATGGGAAGAGTAAGACCAATTTTTAAATATGCACAAAGATGGCACTGTTTGCAGAGATGGGCAAAAATACATCAAAATGTATTTTGATACAAAATACAAAATACCCCTCAAATAAATGTATCAAAATAAAATACAAAATACTGTTGCCAGAAAATGTAACAAAATACAATACATGTATTTTGTATTTTTAAAATACAGGAAATACTTTTTCTGATTTTTCAGTTTTCTCACAATTTGGTATAGCAGAACATTCAGGTTTGGGCTAATCAGTGGCGTAACGTAGTAACCACGGGGCCAGGTGCAGGCTATTATGTCAGTGGTTCCGTATCCTTTTTTTCATGTTTGTAACCACCGCCACAGGGCTCTCATTGAATCTCTATGGCTTCCGGGAGGGCTATCCCCACCGTGCTTTCGTCATGCGTAATTGCCAGGTAAGGACTAGGACGAGTCCTAGGTGAGGTGCGCCTCATTCACAAAGTGGAGAGTCTCGCCCAGGCGCGGAGTGCCAGATCGCGTCCCGGACCTTAGCTCTAATTGCGTATAAGGACATGACACAGCTTTCATCAAGTCACATTGTGTCAAGATGGCTAACGTTCAGTGCAACAACTGGATTCGCTCTTTGAAAGAACCTCCTTTAAGTCGATGTACTAATGAAGATAAATTGACAAGGATCAAGACAGCTTTCTAAGTTTACGACCACAACCCTGTTTTGTGAAAAAAAATTATTTAACATGAGAGTCAATGAGAGAGATCTGGGGTGATTTCCTTTTCGCCCCAAAAAGGGGCGAGCCATAAGAAGCAACACTTTTGGCAAATTCACTGATTCGACAATGACATTCAGAGGCAGATCAGATGGTCTCGTGGTAGAATCTGACAGAAAAAAAATCTCCTTCTGCCTAAACACTGGAAAGTAATTTGAGTATTTTAAATACAAAATTACTCTACTCTAAAGTATTTTGATACAAATTACATTCGATTTTTTATCGGCCCTATCAAATACAAATTACAAAATACTCAAAAGCAAATTAACTAGTATTTCAAATACAAGTAATTGAAATACTGCCCATCTCTGACTGTTTGGATATGTGCTGCTTGATCACCTGCACCTGCCTCTACCAAACTTGGACCTGCTGCTCCTGCCTCTCCCTCAGCACTCTCACTACTTGTGCCAGCAGCTTCACTGGCCGCCTGGAATGGAGAACAAGTTTGGTCTAACTGTTGACTGCTATTCTAATTTCAGGTCACATTAACTGACACATGTAATTACTGAGGCGTATGTGTTTATGTATTGCCATTTCATGCTAAACGCTAACGTAGCTTAAGATACTTTTTTCATTGTCACGCTCACACTGTATTCTCTTTTGTGTGATTGTCAGTAGGCTCGTCTTGCAGTAGCAAATCAAACAGGTGTAAGATTTAGGCGTTTGAGCGAGGGGAGATTATTCACAAGTTAATCAATCACAGATGCCGCCACTCTCTCTGAAGGAAAAAAGAAATTGCTAAAATGGGTCGTCAAATATAATTTGCAGCCATTAATATACCTAGACGGCTCACCCAGGAAAAGTCAAGGGAAAGGGAAATACTGGTTCTTGGACCAACATCTATCTATATCTATTTAATTTTTTTGATAGTGGGCCGCTGAGCCCTTGCTTTCACAGAGGGTTTGCTGTTCATGCTAGCAGGATGAAGAGGATGGGTGGGGGATACATGTGATTGTGTCTAGTGGGTAAAAGAAGATACTGCTTTGTGTGTGTGTGTGTGTGTGTGTGTGCGTGCGCATGTGTGCGTATATTTGCACGTGAGTGAGTGCCCAGCCCCCGGGGGATGTAAGGGTTTATTTTAGGTGTGTTTGACAGAACTGCAGTGAGAATGTGCACTGGAAAGCCTGCTGCTGCAGGAGACATGGCCTCAGGGAGGGACTTAACATTCTTTTTTCCGTGGCTACTATCTCCCGCCATCACAGAAATATTGCACCACACACACACACACACACGCACACACACACACACACACACACACACACACACACACACACACACACACACACACACACACACACACACACACACACACACACACACACACACACACACACACACACACATATGCACACACACAATACAGTAGAAAGCTATTCAAATGTTGTGTACACATACAGTTGTGGTTCATGCTCTAATAATACTGTTCCACTCTGATTCACAATTAAACACTGCATATCCTATGTGCATACGGATAATCAACATAATCCCTCTCTGTGTATGCATTCAGGAAGATGAAACATGCAGACAGTACATCTGTGTGTGTAGTGCATGTTAGCCCAGTACGCATAGACGGACCCTGCTGTGAAGCAGCCCATTCCGCCGTGCTTACCAGTGTCCCTGGGCCACAGGTGATAATGGCACATTGCTGTGAAGCTGCAAACTGCAGATAGAAAATGGATGAGAGCCGTCCGTCAATCACTCTCCTGTCATTTCCCTTTGCTGCGGACATCTGTCTCCATCACTGTCTTGTCTGAGGTCCCTGTCCCCTCACCACACAGCCCAGAGCAGTCCCACACATAGACTAACGATCACACACAATCTAAAGAGGATGGGAACTTCAGGACATGCTTTAAATAAAGTCATGCAGAGGGAATACGTCTGACTGATGCTATATGTGGAAAAGTGGTGTACAATTCTTGTTTTATGTACCAAAACGAACTGTGCACATAAGTATAACAGTAAGACAAGGGGGCACGTAGTATCAGAAAATGTATAAATAAATATAATTTGTAATGGTCTTAATTATAATTCTTGATAAAATTGTATAAAAATTATTATTAGACCATTAAGATACAAATATATTATGTACCTTTTGTATGTCTTATTGAATTTCTTCATGATACAACATGAAGTGTGCTAAAAATATCCACCCCACTGGTGATGTATATTCCTAGTATGCACCCACTCACATGATACAGATACTCTTAATGAATGAGCTGAATTGAATGTGGACTCCGTAGTTTCCCATGAATGGTGCTCAAAATGAATGTGAGCAGTGGAGAGAGGTGTTCTAAACGTAGCTCTCTGCCTCCCTCACTGTGTGACACCTCACGTAGTTCTCACTCAATGATGTCTGCTGAGGCCTCCGTTCAGCAGTGACTACACCCACACCCACGTACTTTACTGACGTCAAGCGGCAGCCTAATCCACTCACCTGTGGTTGCTGACTCACGGCTGATCTTTGATGCCAAATATGGTCTCTACAGATTGTGACTAACCCACATTTCTAAATGAGACTCTTCCCGAGGTTTCACTGCAGCCCCTTTCCAAAGGGCTTCACGTGCTGGTCACACCATCGCCCATATGTAGCAGGGTGATGCAGTGGCTGCCTTTGTGGGCTAGTGCACTCACCACACATTGTCTGTCTTGTGTGGTAGGCAGGCAGACAGGTAATCAGCCGACTTACTACTGAAGCCCCAGTTGTTGTTTTAACCGTTTGCTATTTCATTTCATCTTCAGACAGCTAATAAGGTGTACAGCAGGTGTTGGCACTTCTCACCTTCCTGCCAATTGGCAGCATCAATTTGTTGTGTCATTTCAAGATAAATTGTTATTTGATAATGAAACAGTTTTGACACAGTTATTACTATGTAATTTAATAGACCTTTAAAAGTAACATTCTATATAAGGACAGAGATCACTAGAATGACCTTTTATGCATGTTATGAAGACACTTACAATTTAGAAGATAAGTAGTTGTGACAAATGTGGGTGCTCTAAATTTAATTTTTTTTGGATATGCCCTCTGTAACCCTCTAGCCTTAGTAGATCTTACCACCACAGAGATGGTGAAGAGAGAGAATGAGAACCTTTCAACTTTAATCTTCCTTATTAAAAACTAATATAGAGACAGTGTGAGTCTGCCTGCAGAATCTCCAATAATTTGTCATGGCTAATTACCCATAAACTTCAAGTCCCTCCTGTCCGCCTACCAGTACACACCTCCCTGGAGACAAGAGAAGGCCAGCCACCTCTTCTTCATGTTCTATTAGCTGCTGGTGTCAAGAGAACATGCGAAACATATGCTGGCTTAGATGGCTTCCTGTGACAGTGTGAGGTTACCGATGAGGTTCAGAGAAGTCACTGGG
>NC_137914.1:16063583-16071083 GCF_963457725.1 Sprattus sprattus
CACTAGTGTTCTTGCATCACAGGCCTTCCAGGGTATGCATCCTCTGTGTCCCATCACTGCAAATTGATCTGTATTGATCTGCACTGATTATCCAATTCCCCATTCCGGCAGACGGCTGCAGATTCTTGACACTGAATACTGAGTGCTTTCAACCGTCCTGTAAAACTCAGTGTGCTTCTCATGAGTACCCAGTTAGCCCTCATAAGAACAGGAGTAGTTTTATATTAATCTCTCTGACATATTTGACTTTATTGATTCGCTCAAATATATGGCAGGTCAGAAATGAAAGTGAAAATAAAATGACGAGGAGTGAGAAGGCGCTGATGGAAGAACTATTGATTGGCAGACTGGATCCTTGGAAAGATATCTACTAGTGTGTGTCGTAGTTTCACACACACTCACACACACACACACACACACAGACTCACACCTAAGGTTTAAATAAGTCGTTCATCTTTACTTGAAATACTGTCTCTCCAGGCAGTAGTTGATTGTTTTAGTCTCTCTCTCTGTCTATGGGAATTACACTCATGGAGAGCAGTGTGTGTGTGTGTGTGTGTGTGTGGATGTGTGTGTGTGTGTGTGTGTGTGTGTGTGTGTGTGTGTGTGTGTGTGTGTGTGTGTGTGTGTGTGTGTGTGTGTGTGTGTGTGTGTGTGTGTGTGTGTGTGTGTGATGTGTGTCTTTTTGATGTGTGCGTGTTTGTGTGTGTGTCCGTTTGATGTGTGTGTCTGCGTGAGCGCATGCGCACGTGCCTGTGTCTCCGTTGTAATTCATTACATAACCGCCTCACTGAACAGATGTTCAACTCAATATGTTCTGGGTCAGCACTTTTAGATAACCCCTCCCCTCTAAACATGCACACTCAAACCTCTGATGCCTGTTTTATCCATCACACACTCTCTTTCTCTCTCTTTCACATACACAAACACACACACACACACACGACCCTAGGGGTTCAGTAGGGGACCCCATTATAACCCATTGTTCAGGGCTGCAAATGAAACCTAGAACAAACTGTGAATAAATCATATGTGGATGGTGTAAATAAATATATTTGTTAAGGTCATGTGTGTGACTTAAAATAGTAGCCCACCTTAGCTTACCAATCAATATACCCCCTGACAAGCTGGCACTAGCTAGCAGTACAAAATTAATGGCAGAATGGTAGATATATAGTGAACATTCATCCCACACATTGAGGCATAGAAAAAGTGTTGCGTTGTGAGTCAGAGGTATCCACATGCTCACCCAGGTGCACAGTCCAACACATGGCATACCGAGGTGATGTGATAGGAATACCTGTTGTCAGCTGGCAGTGGATGCCAGGGAACGATCCACTTTCTCTTCCCTCCTGTCTACTTCTATCCATCCTTGTGGAAAGGTGTAAACACAGCAGGGTGCTGTGATTGGCTGGCAGGCTGAAAGCTCACTCTGATGAAGTGTAATGGGGTGTGATAGGCCTCTCTGTCAAAGCGACACACACACACACAGACACACACACACACACACACACACACACACTAACATAAACATGTGCACATTCACACTTACACACAAACACACACACACACACACCACACACACACACACACACACACACACACACACACACACACACACACACACACACACACACACACACACAAACACACACACACACACACACACACGTCACACATTTCATCAATGTTAGGGCGAGCTAGAGGGTCTACGGAGGTGCAGGGAGGGATGTGTGGGAAAGGAAGACTGCTGTTTTTCTTCTGCTGCAAAGAAAAACAAAAGCCTGCAGTCAGCAGTCATTGTTGGGCCCACACAGGCACAGCTGGTCATCAGCTCACTTCAGCTATCATTCATTTAACCTTTAGAAATGGGTCCCACTATCTCAATATTAAAACAGCATAGATCTTTTGTAGTGACTGTAGAACATTGTAATTCTTTTTGAACACATGCAAACAACTGCTGGTAAAGAGTTCAGTTAGTGTTTTGTATTCCAGCAAGTTAGTTACCTAGAACAAAAAAGATAGCTTGGTAAGTTAGCTAATTTAGCCTATTTAGCAGGGTTTCCTACTTCCATTACTGCAGGACATTTCAGGTTATTTTACAGGATGGCAAATTTCATATTTCCATTATAACACAGTTTTGTTGCACTGATGTAATCACATGCCATCATGCCATTCAAGAATATCCATGTTGTGCTAGGTAGTATACTCCTCAAGTGACCTCCAAAGGTAAAGCTGTCCTATTGATGTGATATTTTGCAATATTTGCTATGGGAAATGGCTAGTCCGTTTTGACACAGCAAAGGTATGCTGTTTTCCTGAGTGTGTTTGGGGTGTTTGTGTGTGTGTGTGTGTGTGTGTGTGTGTGTGTGTGTGTGTGCACTTCCTCTGACTCAGCTCTCCTAGTCTCTCTACAATCAGCATTCTACCCGAATTGCTCGAAGACTGAGTGTGGCTCTTGTCGTCGGGAGTGACAGTCGTCATGCCGACGGCCTGAGAGGTGACACACGGGACAGTCAAGGTTGATGTGGTCCCGCCTCCTCGTGACTACGCCCCCCTTCAGCCATGGCTCCACTCGGCAAGAGCCGGCACTTGTAAATGTCTGTCCCGGTCCGTCTCTTAGAGATATCTCCCTCTGATGGCCCACTTCTCCTTTGTTATCTCCTCAGTCCCCTCAGGAGGTGTCGTTCTATCCACTGTGTGATTTGTTTGCGGCGTTGCCGTGAGAATCACACTCACGGGCCGACGTGATAGATTTTATTTCATTTCCGAATCCTGACAGCTCTCCCTGTGGAGGTTTCAGGCATAGGTGTGCCTGGGTACCGTTTGTTTCTCGCAGAGAGAGAAAAAGAGAGAGAGAGAGAGCTTCACGTTGGCTTATTTTTCCGGTTCACGCTAGGCTGTCACCGGCATAATTGTGCGTGCATGGTTGCACTGAGCCAGCAAGCCGGTGCCAAGCAAAGGACATGGGCAGCCATTACTGAGCAGACTGTAGGCCAGCACACAGACAGATACGTTTCTCTTCGTTTTCCTCTTTTGAATGTGCTGAACATAAGCCTCCATTTTCTAATGGCTTAACATTGTCTCTCCCCCATAGTCACGCCATATTATCTTCCCTTAGGTGTTTACCTCACGCTCATGTTTTGTTTCGTCAGTGCTGTGAGGATCCTCTCTGCTTGTCGTGTTTGTGTTTTGACTGCAAATGTCAACCAGACTTGTCATGGTAGGGGGACGATGCTCTTTCAAAACCTCATGATGAATGTCCTCCAGGAGTACACAGGGCCTGAAAACAGTTTTACAGAACTGAACAGAATAAAATAAAGCACAGATTGAACTTGTATGTTAATGAATGTAGCCAGATGATATGTGACTGTGAGCTCTCTCTCTGTCTCTCCCCCTCTCTCTTTCTCTCGCTCACTCTCTATCTCACACGCACATTCACGAGCTTGCGCTCTGTCAGCATTTTGTTTTTCACAATCTTTCATTGTCTCTATCTCTCTCCATCTCTCTCTGCTTCTCTCTCTATCTCCTCCTGTTTGTTCACAGAGTTGGTTAACAGTTCAGTGTCACACATTAGACCATTAGGTCTCAGGGCACTTGTCCAGCAGGTCCCAAGCGAGGGAGCATCCACTCCATCTGAGTGATGGAGAGCTACAGGAAAGAGGCAGAGAGAGCGAGAGAGAGAGAGAGAGAGAGAGAGAGAGAGAGAGAGAGAGAGAGAGAGAGCAGAGGGCATGCTGGAAGTGCTCCATGTAATTACAGTACTGCTCTTTGATCATTTCCTCTCTCTTCTCTCTCTTTCTCTCTCTCTCTCTCTCTCTCTCTCTCTCTCTCTCTCTGTATCTCTCTCTCTCTTTGCTGTCAGGTCTTATGTCCTGTGCCAGTGGTAATCCTATTAGCTCAGCTGTAATGCTGTCCATGTGTGCCACTGAGATACAGAACCACCTCAGACCTAGAACCCAACCCTGAGCTCACCCCCAACTTGGGCCTGAACCCAGTACAGTGTAAAACCTTAATCGGACCTCAATCGGTACCCATTATGAACCCAAATAGATGCTCCCAAATGGCCCGTCTGTAAAACTGCAGTGGTAATGACTCATCTCGGTCTTCCTCTTTCTGATCAGTCTTTTTAATGATCAGTCCATTCCTGATCAGTTTTTTTAATGATCAGGTCTTTTTTCCTCCATCTTTCTATGCCTTTATCATCTGACGTGTCCCCAATACTTACAGTAACTTTGCAGAGTGAGAATTGTGATGTGTCATGTCAGGCTAGAGGAGCTTACTTCAGTGTACGTATGTGGGTGCGTACATGTGCGTGTGTGTGCGTGTGTGTGTGTGTGTGCGTGTGCATACATGCGCAACAGAAAGGGAGTGGGTGTGTGTGAGTAAGGAGAGATGACGTGTCTGGTTAATGTTTTACTCTCCCCTCAGCACCTTGGCTTTCTGCCCATATTAGCATCATCCCTACATAACATTTTAGCTATACACAAGAAAAGATTTCAAATTCCTTGTGCTATTGGTTGTGGACTTCCCACAGCAGCTAATCCTCTCACTGTCACATGCAAGTACTCATAGCCAGCAACCTAACTACCCAATCATAAATCTTGCACGGCAGGATACAACAACAACACATAACTGGCTGGAGACAGCCACAGCACATGCCGCATGTTGTTCCCGGGATCTGTAAAGGCTCTCCTTCAGCAAACAACTGCTAATCACAACAACATTACTGCCCAACCATAAAGCCTGAGCAGCAGGGTCCAACGACAAAGCTGCCTTCATGAGTATCTCACTGGGGTTTTTAATACACTGTGGAACTTGAAGTTGTATACCGACATCAGCCAGCTATCTCCAATTCGCGCTTGCCAGTCCCTTTTTGTACGTTCCCGGTAGTCCATTTTTCTGCCCCTCTCACACAAAAGAAATCCTACTGTCCCTGTCCTATTGTCCCACCTCGTCTTGTTTATTCTCAGACTCGCGAATTATTTTAAAACAGGATTTTATCTCCACATGTAGCGACCCTGGGACAGGCTAGCTTTACATCCAGACAAAATATGTTTTAAGCCAACATCCAAACACAACTTTCAGCTTCTGTCTTCACCCACCAATCCATCTGAGTGATGGAGAGCTACAGGAAAGAGGCAGAGAGAGTGAGAGAGAGAGAGAGAGAGAGAGAGCGAGAGAGCAGAGGGCATGCTGGAAGACCTCCATGTAATTACAGTACTGCTCTTTGACAGCTTCTGTCTTCACCCACCCACTGATTGAGGTTCTTCGGAGTTGAGAGAGGACATCATAAGTGGCTCAAACATTGAATTTGCTGCAGTTGCCGTCCATAGCCTAAAGTTCTCTCCAGCTGACCTTCCCTTGTCTCAACACCATGGCAGTTTATCCATTGCCCCTTGCTCTGCTTGAGAAGCCACTGCTGCTCGTCTAGTTTCCTCTTTTTGCTCACGAACAAAAGCACATCCAAACATTCCTCGTCGACACACATGCAAGTATTGTCAAAACATACAGTTAATCACTGTTTAACGCCATATAGAACACCCTAATGATACAATACATGATTAGAATGAAAAAGCAGTTCCATGATCCTGCCAGTGTCTCAGATCTATGTAACAACCTCATTGAGAGGTTCATTTACCAAAAAAGAGCTATTCTCGCACCCTGTTTTGGGTTTGACTTTGCAGATATCATTTCTGTGCCTCTCTCACTCTCCCTCTTTGTGTATGTGTGCAGGTATGTGATTGCATTTGCATATGTTTAAGAGTGGATACAGAATATGTGTGTGTGTTTTCACATCTATGCAAAGAAGAGAGTGAGAATGCATATTTGTATGTGAGTGAATTTGTGTGTGTGTGTGTGTGTGTGTGTGTGTGTGTGTGTGTGTGTGTGTGTGTGTGTGTGTGCATTTGTGTCGGATGCGCAGAAGAGCTTAATTTCCCAGTGAAAGAGGTGCTGGAAGATAAGTGACAGTGCGGTGGAACAGGAGGCTCTTGCTGTCCACAGATTGCTGAGGGAGGATTGAGGATCTGCCCAACTTGAACTATTTCTGTCTGCAGCTTATTTCTGTCTCCACACACTCTCTCTGTAGCCCCAACCTCCACTTTCTTGTCATTCTGCTCCTATCAGTCTTTCTTTCTTCCTGTTTTTTTCTTCCTTTCTTTTTCTCTCCTACTCCCTGTTCACTTACTGTGATCATTGCTTTTTTTTCTCCTTCCTTTTTTTTCTCTTTCATTTCAACATTTTAACATTCTCAGTCCTTCCTACCTCCAGGAATTGTTGTTGGAATCCAAAATTAATTTATATGGAATTTTGACCTGACATGACCTTTAGGTCCTGGCAAGTAACCAGTTGAAATCACTTACACGGCAACCATATCAAATTTGATTTTGACATTAGTGGCCAAGCTAGTGCCAAATTAGCTTGGTTGGTCCACACAGCAAATTGTTTATGTGACATAAAATCAATGTATGGTGTAGATTTACTCCAGTGTGTACCTGCATATGATACGACACTTGGCTAGCAACTTTAGTGTCGTCCTTGAACTTGCTAGCTGTTTATCAAATAAAAACATATAGCAAAGCTACAGCAAGCCTTTAAATCAATCATTTTCAATGTTCCATAATAATAAGCTACCCACTTAGTACTTAAAATTAACTGTAGAAGCGTTGATCTCGACAGCTAAATTTCATTGGGCAGCAATAAGATATTTGTCTAAAGAAATAAACGATAGGCAGGTAAGAAAAATGGTGGGTGGGTTAGAAAAATAAGAGGTCAATGAACTGGGATACAATATCGAATGTGTTGTCTGCAAACACTTCCTCCTACTGACTATCTTTTCTGCAGTGAAATAGAGAGCATTGTTACAAGTCACACATTGCGATGTTCTATTAGCACTGACTCACTGTAACACATAACTAGAGTAAAGCACTCAGTCTTCTGATGAAGTGCTTCTGGATTAATTCCGTATTCATACACCAGAGTAGGATGCTTTAATAATCACTCACCATAAAAATGGCTAATGCTTGAAGTGAATTGCTAAGAATTACAATATGTACTAACAGCTGAATTAGTCTCAGCAGTCTACTCGGAATTAAATGAGTGCTATATAGCACTACAACCTCTCTGGATTTTAATTCAAAGGACTAATGAAAAATTAGGCTGTGGAACTTATGTATCTTTATCCAAATGTACTTCCGTTTGCTCCTCCAGGAAGAAGTTAGATAAAGACACCAAAGCGCATGTCTGACATTGTAATGGTACATATTACACATTCAGGGTCACACTCTGATTCTGTCTGTTTGAGGGAGGATGGGGTTGTGATAACGAAATAAAAAATAAAACCATGAAACACATTTTACCCTTTGTGGATGTGTGCACGACAGTTTAAAAGACTTCTAGAACATTCAGAAGTAATTTTTTCATTTGAGTCAAGTCTCAACTTTGTAAGGTCAATTACAATCCATAGCTTTGGCATCCACACCCTCACATTTGTATAAA
>NC_137914.1:16076083-16091083 GCF_963457725.1 Sprattus sprattus
GTGTGTGTGTGTTTGTGTGTATGTGTGTGTGTGTGTGTGTGTGTGTGTGTGTGTGTGTGTGTGTGTGTGTGTGTGTGTGTCTGTGTGAGAGAGAGAGAGAGAGAGAGAGAGAGAGAGAGAGGAGAGAGAGATTGAGAGAGTGGAGGTGTTGACTTACAAGTGAGAGACAAAATTAGTCAGTTCCAGTTCCAGCTTCACACCTCTCTTGGACTGCCTGCCTCTCTCTCTCTCTCTCTCTCTCTCTCTCTCTCTTGGACGCACAAAGTGAAAAGAAGCTTTTTCAATTAAATGCAGGTGTCTGGTAATATGATTAATCTACCGTTCATCGCAAGTATTGCTAGCTGATCTGTACCTAAACATATCAAGGCATCTCTTAGTAAACAGTGTTCTGGAACTTAAAGGCTAAAGCTAAAGGGATGACAAGTGATACCGGAAAAGATGTTCAATCCCCTGGAGGTAGAGCACACTCACTACTTCCCTTCTTCTCCATTAGGGCTCAGACGACTTACTATCTGTAACCTGGTGTGAACATTACACACAAGTTACATGTCATCATCAAATGTTAGACACTGAACAAATAAAAACAGAAAATGCATACAGTATATCCACCATATCAGCAGGAAAGGGTAAATATCGGTCCAATGATCCTACCTGTATAACACTTTTGACTCTTGGTCAGTCCTTATATTTGTAGGATCTTAAAGGTTTCTTCAGTTTTTATTGTCTGTTATGACTGCAGAATATGATGAGAATGACTGAGAATATGTTTACCCTTGCTGTCAGCAATTAGATGAGTTTCTTGCTGGAACATAGGCTGAGGCTCAGTTGTCCAGAAGTGCAAATATTATAGTTAAAAGTTAAAACCTGGTATAGAGTCTTAAAATGATGGAAGCATAATGGTGCCATAGGAATGAACTGGATGCACCACAAACATGCTCCTGAATGTCCTCAAACTGTGCTCCTCTGCATTCCAATGCACCTGCTAGTCAATCTGCAGGATGCCAAAACTGCTCAAAGCATCTTATGCAAAACCTATTAAATTGCAAAGGGCATCAAGCCATCATCATCACTGAGGATAGCTGCTCTGCTTTTCTCCAAACAGCTCTCATTTTCCCCAGGAGAAACGATAGCGCTCTCAGCCCAGATTATTGTAATAGGCTGGCGAGTTTGTGGCCGTCGGACAGCTGGTGTTTCATTGTCATGCAGTGAAGGCATAGCCAATCCTTGTTCATTTTTACCCCCAACTGTGCTGTAACATATATTATTGCACAACAGGTCTTGAGGTATCAAATTCATTTTGGATGGACACTAAACATACCAAAGCAGTCTGAGTTTCCCTCATGAGGTCGCTTAAAATTAGTCAGGCCTGACATGTTTTTGCAACACAGGTCCAGTAAGTGCTCAAACCTATACCCTGTCACTTCACATATCGTGTCATATCATGTATATGGTGTGGTCATGTGTTCACTAAAGGAGAGAAATTCACGCTTATTTAAAAAGCTAATACTAATAGCAAATATAGTAGTGTCTGATGCAAAGTGTGTGGGGGTCTGTCCTTTTTAGTTTTCGTGTATTAGCAGTTCAGTCATGAGCGTGGCCGTCGTGTTTGAAAATCAAATCTAATTTCAAGATTGTGATAGAGCATTAATGATTATCCCGGCAAAGCACTTTAGACACAGAAAGGCTTTTATCTGCTTGTGTCACAAGTTTGACTGTTCTCTCCCTACTAAGAGCTAGAAACAGCCGGGAAAACTTTTTTCCATTAATTGAAACGTTTATCTGATCAGGGCTGCTAATTCCTCTGACTCAATCTCCATGACTGGAAACATTTTCATATGATGTCAACAGGCATGGTTGGGTCAAAATAATGCAAAATGTAACTGTAAACCTTCAGCATATACAATATGCAGTTAAATAATTTTTTCCGCATAGAACTTAAATAACTTTTTCCGCATTGAACTTAAATAACTCAAGTTGTCTTTTACCAACCTATGGGGGGACATTTCCATGTTTGCCAGTTGAACTTTATCTTTTTAGCTTTAACTTTTCATGGCTTCTTTGTCAAAGAAAAACATATGCAATTTTCAAAAATACATATTAATTATATAACTTTGCAGTTGTCCTGCAAAGATCCCATTTCTATTTTTATTTTACATAAATATGTATAAAATGGAAGGGTCACCCATGCCTTAAACTGGCTTTTTTCATGTTTTACTTCTTTCAATCTCTGGCTTAGTAGTCTGACCTCACGGTGAGAGAGAGAGAGGGTGTGATAAATTATTTATTTGGAGCCTTTGCTTTTTATGACAGGTTCCCTCACTGTTGCCTGCCACCTGGTGTATCTGAGGCTCAGAGAATGGAACATTAGCACAGAAATGGCACGTGATCTTAATGGCTAGCTTTACATTACAGTACTGCACATTTGTCTCTCTCTCACACACACACTCACACTCTCTCTCTCCCCTTTTTAATATTCTGCTCTTTTCTTATTTCACATCTTTTCCATTTTACACTCATGTATATTGGCACAAAGTAAAAAGGGTCAGTCCCTGACCAACGGACGTTTGAGTCATTCTTAGTCATACTCCTGACATTAGCTGTAGCGACATTAAGCTCCATCATGGAATTGGATTGCAAACTGTACTTAGAGCCAATTTGCTGAGCAGTCACATACTCTGCAGTCCATTGCTCTCGTGTGATTGAGGTATTTCTGGAAGGTGGGATGGACACAGTGTCAGTTATCCGAAGTGTCCCGTTGATGGTGAGGTTAAATGGTTATGAAAGGTGGCTGTTGGACAATATTAGGCCTTATGGGTGTAAGGAGCTTATGGCGTGTGGGTGGCACGGAAGTGCAGGTCCTGTACATGCAGATGCCCCAGATATGTGCTGTGTAATTCCCGGCTGCTGGCTCTTCAGCCGAGAGAGGCTTTCCCTTGGCTGTGAAAACCAACAACCTTATCTCAGGGAATCCATCCTGTCACTATTTCTGCTGCTCATCTCACCCCTCTGCCTCAACCAATCTTTCTACCCACCTTTTTCCACCCCTCCCCAACCCAATCAATATTTCTCTCTGTCACCTTTTACACTCCAAGGGGGTTATGTTTCATTCACTTGGGATTGAGATTTTGCTTCACTTGAAAATCATGTGGACATATGAACTTGCTGTTTTGACTTCCAAAATATAATGAGACAAGTAATTACGACTCAGTGACTCGACCTCAGATTTGACATCCTATATTACATTACATACAAGTGAAAGGAGCAAATATACTGTGTTACAGTAATTATGACCAAGCAGATCATAATGCAGACATCACAACATGCCAAGCGTTTAGCCTCTGATGAAATTCAGTTAGCATATGATGTAGATTGTTTCTGCCAGGCTATTTATTAAGTTAACCGTTGCCTTACAATCCTCTCCTGGTTTTCTTTTGCAGAAAAAAGAATGGCTCTGCCTGAATTGTCAAACCCAGAGGCTAATGTCGGGTGGGCTCGGAGACATGCCTCTTCCTGTTCCCCAGCCGTCTCCCAAGCACCAACCAATGGGATCTCCTCGACATCAAGCGCCGGCCAGTCAGCAGCCAGCTCAGCAGCCACCCTCTCAGAAAGTGTCCAATCAGCAGCAAGAGGGGCAGAAGGCAATGCAATCACAGCAAAAAGCTCCCTTGGCACAGGGGAGCGGTCCCTTCGCTCCGACGGCTGCTAAGGCACCAGGGGATGGAAAAGCCCCTTTTCAGCCAACTCCTGGCCAGACCACTACCCCAAGCGAAACACAAAAACAGCAAAAGAATTTGGAGAAGGATAAAACCACCTCCAAAACAGAGAAGGAGCTAGAGACCAAGGACACTAAGCCTACTCCAACTATTACCCCAGCTAAAGATGAGAAGAGGGAATTTCAAAAGTCAAGATATTATGAGGTAAGACATTATTAGATCACAATTGCTTCTTGCCTGAAAAGAACGGACAAAAAAAAAAGATTATTATAGATGAGGACGTATATATCTTCAATGTGAGTGGCATATGTCTATTGACAAATGTTTCTATATATACAAATATACAAATGTACTGATTTTTTTTTTCATTAAGATTTTAGAAAATAATGTATCTAATGTATCTTAACTAAATGAAAACTCACGAGTTCACCCACTGGATATTAACACAATTTCACTTAAAATCTAAATTATTCCCTAGTTGAAAATAATAACTGTTTATGTTAACACCCTGCTGTACCTAGTCTGGTTTCAGTTGGTGACCTGTTCAGTTTATGCTCAGTAAAACAGTGCTGAGGTAGCTGAGGTAGTGATAGATTTACACTTAGAGAGAGGAGGAAAGCGGTGGAGAGAGATGGAGGGCAGTGAAAAAAGACAGTAATGTCTTTTTTGCCGCCTCATTTCTTTTCAGCTGTCGGTCTTTGAGACAGAGAGCAGGAGTTGCATGAATATGCAGAGCAATCATGGCTGGTGTGGTATATGCAAACACTTAAATGAGCTTCACTAACTCTGAACACTATAACTTTGTCCATCTAGAGTGTATAAATGATAAATAAATATATTCATAGAATGCATTGAGCATAGGAATGGTAAGCCGTCTCTCACTTTGCAAGTCTAATCGAGGTGGTGTCACGTTTTCTTTTTTTTATTTCTCAGGAGGCGAGCAAAACAAACAGCACCCATGACCTATCCAGGAGTCCCCAGAGCCTGAGTGACACTGGCTACTCCTCAGACGGCATCTCGAGCTCCCACAGCGAGATTATCGGCCTTATCCAGGAGGAGGAGATGAAGCTGAGTGAGAGGGGCCTGAGTGGCCTCCACACTCCCCCCAGCCCCTCCGAGATCACCAAGCTGGAAAGCTCTATGAGACCACTGCTGGAGTCCAAGGTGAAAGACCAGGAGAAGGATAGGGAGCATGAACGTGGCAGAGGTCGACATCACTCCCGAGACGCAGATGACCGAAAGCACCGGCCCCACTCGTTATCAGTCAGCCCAGAGGCCTACGACTCCGACGAGGAGCTGGAGGACATACTGGAGGAAGAGGAGGATCTGACGGACTGGGAGGCCAAGCGAGAGCTTCGTGCTATGGCTGCCGCAGGAGAGGACAGTGGTCACAAAAAGAAAGCAGATGCTCCTGAGATGACCGATGAGGAGTATATGAGGAGGCAGATTATGGAGATGAGTGCAGATGAGGATAATGAAGAGGAGGAGGAAATGGAAGAGGAGGAAGAGGAAGATGAGGGGTATGGATACCAAAAGTCAAAAAAGACACACAAGCACATCAGCGAATCAGGGAAAGAGAAACGGCGCCTCACACACCACTCCAGCAGCTTTGAGGAAGAAACCAAATCCAGTGAAGTGAATAAAGGCTATGCTGAGGAGGGAGAAGAGGACTTGATGGCCTCACAAGGAGGACTGCGCAGATTTAAAACCATAGAGTTAAACAATACAAATAGTTACAACAGCAATGAGAATGACCTTAGCCTGGACAGGGAACCTGAGCTTGAGATGGAGAGCCTCACAGGCTCCCCAGAGGAACGATCAAGGGGGGAGTACTCCTCCACTTTACCACCAACGTCATCCAGCTACACCTCTGGCACCTCACCCACTTCCATCTCCTCGATGGAGGACGACAGCGACAGCAGCCCCAGCCGTAGGCAGAGGCTTGAGGAGGCCAAACAGCAAAGGAAGGCCAGGCACCGCTCCCATGGCCCACTGCTGCCCACCATAGAGGACTCTTCAGAGGAGGATGAGTTGAGAGAGGAGGAAGAGCTTCTGAGGGAGCAGGAGAAAATGAGGGATTTAGAGCAGCAGAGGATACGCAGCACGGCCCGAAAGACCAAACGAGACAAGGAGGAATTGAGAGCTCAGAGGCGGAGGGAGAGGTCCAAGACTCCTCCCAGTAACCTGTCTCCCATTGAAGACGCCTCCCCCACGGAGGAGCTGAGACAGGCTGCTGAAATGGAGGAATTGCACCGATCCTCCTGCTCAGAGTACTCTCCCTCCATTGACTCGGAGGCTGAGGGCTATGAGGTATCATCTAAGCTCTACAAGTCAGGCAGTGAGTACAACCTGCCGACTTTCATGTCTCTATACTCTCCCACTGAAAAGCCTGAAATGACCTCCTCTACAACAACCACGACTACCTCGTCGAGTGGCAAGCATCTGAAGAGTGCCGAAGAGGTCTATGAAGAAATGATGAGGAAAGCAGAGATGTTGCAGAAGCAACAAAAGCAGCAGCAACAGCAACAGCCTCGCTCAGGGCAGCAGTACAACACAAGCGCCTTTCAACAGGAGGGAATAAGGAACGGGCAGCAGTATGAGGATGAATTTGAATATGTCGATCAAGATGAAACTGAGTATGACAATGAGGAAAGTGGGGATATCTATGAAGAGATTCGTCAGACCTCCCAAACCATCACAAAAGAGTTGGATGAACAAGGGGATATAGATGGGTCCTATCCTGACAAGCACCTCCTAGATACAGGCTCGGCTTTTGCAAAGCTGCTGGAGCAAAGTAATGCCCTGCTGACTCCAGGCACTAGCCCCACTCAACTCCAGGCCCCTGTCTCATTCGCTGAAACTGGAAGGGGCATTCCTGATGTACGTGTGACTCAGCACTATTCAAAAGATGCTCAGAAAGACAGACTCAGAAGTCAAGCTGGTAAAAATGGCATAACTCCTGTAGCTGCTGCCACTACCATAGCAGCTTATGGTGTGTATGCTAGAGACGCTGTAACAGTCTCCCAGACCAGTGTCAGTCAAACAGTGACCTCAACACAGTCTAATCTGTACGGCCGCCAAACTGGCAGCACTGCCACAACTACTACTACTGTCTCAAATGTCTCCAGCAAAATAGCAGAGATCACTCAGGCATACAGTCAAAGAGATAGCTCAGGAAGGAGGGTGGCTGAGAGCAGAGGAGTACAAGTTAGAGACAGTTCAACCTCATCTGAAACCATAATTGAGCCTCGCGCAACCAAAGTTTACTCTTATTACAAAAGTACAAGTCCTCCCCTCTCCCCAACTACATCACCAATACACAGCCCAAGCCACCACAGTAGAAGGACAGCAGAATTTTCAACCCAGACATTCAGTCCCTCCATGCCTACACAAGCAGGGGGTTCCCCTTCCTCTCCCCGTCTTTTCAGACAACAGAGCTCCCAGGAGGCTTCTGGTATGGAGTATGATCCCACAAGTCCTTCTAGGCCAGCAACTGTCAACACTGCCACTTCTCCTCTTTCGTCACCCACAAGGTTTAGTCGTCAGTCCACTTTTGATGCCTATTCACCACCCGTGAGCCCCCCAGACACACCCCCTCATCACCAGGCACCTTCCCATTCTGGAGGCTTCTATAGGACCCACCGTGTTGAGAAAGTCAGTGTTGGCACCAGCATGGTCACATCAGCAAGCACATACACTCATGGGTCTATGTCTATGGAAAACATATCCCTCTGCAGAATATCTACAGTTCCTGGCACCTCCAGAGTGGAACAAGGTCACATGGTTCATGGTGGGAGCGTGGTAGACCTAAGGGCCCCATTAAGGTCAGCTCCAGTTATCATGACAGACCAGGGGATGGACTTAACCTCATTGGCCACAGACTCACGCAGGTACTCAGGCAGCTCAGAGGGCAGCCCTATTCGGCACTCCACAATTTTCCAGCCTCTGATTATGAACCTTAATGCTCAGGAGCACCCACATGTTATGGCTTCAACACCCACAACTGTGAGTGTCACTGTGGCAGCATCTATGTTCATTTCCCAGCACCATCAACCTGTAATTTATGGAGATCCCCTCCAGAACAGAGTGGATCTGGGTCAGGGTATGGTAGCTGTGTGCCTGGCCCAAACAAAGCCGGCTCAGATCGACCCTACAATTCCAAAGATTGATGCAAAGCTTGAGGACTTGAGCATTCAGCAGGAGCAGCTACGCATGCAGCAGCAAAAGCTCCAACAGCAGCAGCAGCAACTGGAACAACAGCTTCAGCAGCACCACCAATTACAGCACCATCAGCAATCTACTTCCTTTGCAAGATTTAACCTGAGCAATCAGCCCCCATTGCTTAAGAAAGACCTGATGGTAAGCCAAACCAACAGTGCCCAACCTATTGTCAGTTCCATATCACCTGGTGTTGCACCTGAGATGTACAGTACTGGAGCTCCCCTTGAGATGCAAACTGCACCTGGTGTAGTAAACCTGGCCACTGCTAAGCCTCATGCAGTGATGGTGCAGATGGATGGTACCGCACAAGGAGCTCCATTTTCCCAACTCGTTAAGCCAGAAGAGGGTCAGGGTATTGTGGATCTTACCGGGCAGATTAAACCAGAGAACCAGGTAGCCTGCTGTGATGTGGTTTACAATTTACCCTTTGGTGGCAGTTGTGTTGGAGGTCCGTTCTCACAAAAGCCAAGTGCAGAGGAAGCACCTGGTGTCAATGAGCCCCCACGTCCACCATCTGCACCTCCACAACTTTACCAACAAATTGAGATGGGTGTGGAGGCCCAACCTTATCAGGATATATCTATGAAATCCTATACACTGCCCTTCCCTGGTCGGCTACAACCGTCTATGTCCGACACTAACCTAGCTGATTTAGGACTATCCTCCTTCCATTCAAAGGTCGATCCACACCTTCAAGCATCTGGAGAGAACGCTGTGGACCTCAGTGCAATGAAAGATCAGATGGGCATTGGACTCCAGTATGGTTCTTACACTGATTTACGACACCAAGGGGATGTGACAGTAGCTCCTCTACCTATAAGAAGGTACAATTCTCTATCCAACATTAGCGCAGACTATGGATACTCTGCCCGTGACCTTCGTGATTTCCAGGAGTCTAATCTTGCTCAATATAGTGCAACTACTGCTAGGGAGATAAGCGCAATGTGTGCTGCCCTGAACTCAATTGACCGCTATGCCAGCAACCCTGAACTTGCAGCACAATTTGGTGCTGGAAGGGGAAGTGTTCCGCCAGGTAGAATAAGTCTGCCACAAGGCCTGGCAGCCCTCAGGCCTAATCTAATGTATAGTCCAGATGGAAAGCCTATCTCTCACAGTCAAGCATTAACCAATCTCATTAATGCCAGGCAAGCAAGTCTTCGAGCCCTGTACCCATCTGCCATAAGATCTGCAGATGGTATGACTTTCTCCACTATCAATGCTCCCATTGCCTCCACTTTGCCAATCACAACACAGCCATCCTCTGTGCTAAGGCCAATGCTAAGAGGTGTTTACAGGCCATATCCCCCACCAAACATGATGCCAGTGCCTCTGGCCAGCCTCACTAGAATGCCTGTGATGACTCCTAGGATACCCATGTCAGGACAGGGCCAATTCCGTTTCCCAGCACCTAGCCAGTTCCCAGCAACAACCGCCGCTTCTGTCTTTGAGCCACCTCAAATGACCACTGTTCAAGATGCTCCCATGTACCTTGGGAAATCTCCTGTAGGTTCTGCTGTACCCGGGACTGTCACTGCACCCATATCATCTGGTGCACCAGCGCAAGGCACCCAGCCCACATCTGTGCCAGGCCTAACGCCCGTTGTAGTGCCAACAAACCAACCACAAGAGCAGCCTATGAATCTGACACAGCCCCACCACCACACTCAGACAGGGCAAGGGCAAGCCCCCAGTCAGCCTCAAGCACCAACCCAACCTCAGCCTCCCATGGCTCATGCCTACCCACCAACTCATGGTCAGCCACTTAGTCAACATCAGTCTCAGCCAGCTCCAGCAATCTCAGCTGCTGCCTCCACCCTCACTGCTCAACCTGCAACAACCCCCAGTGCAGCAAAGGACCCAGAAGAAGAGAGACTTCAGCGACAACAGGAGCATTTGCTGCAGCTTGAGAGAGAGTGTGTGGAGCTGGAGAAGCTACGTCAGCTTCGTCTGCAAGAGGAACTTGAAAGAGAGCGTGTTGAATTGCAACGGCAGCGTGATAAAGAGCAGATACTGGTCCAGCAAGAGATCCAAGACCTGCAGTCAATCAAGCATCAGGTCTTGCAGCAGCAGCAATCTGAGAGAGAAAACCAGCTTGTCATGCAGAGGGAGCAGCTTTCCCAGCAGAAAGCACAGCTTGACCAGATACAGTCTTTACAGCATCAACTGCAGCAGCAGCTTGAAGAACAAAAGAGACAGAAAACAGCTGCTGTAGCAGCTGCGGCTTCAGCCAGTGTTGTTTGCGACCAAACAGGCAGAATTATTCAGCAACACGAATTGGTCCCAAACATGCAATATGATACTCAGATGGCTTCCAGGTCCCTGCCCAACTCTGCATCAGAGATGTGTTTACGTGAGGAGCATGAAACCAGAGCTATGAGGAAGCAGAGGTCCATGCCTCGTCTCCAGGAAGGAAGTGGAGGAGAGACAGTGCTGTTCCCCTCGACACGAAGAATTGTGGACAGCAGTGTGCAGACAGATGAGGAAGATGGTGAGGAGAGGTACCTTATGTCCAGAAGAAGACGTACCAGACGTAGTGTTGACTGCAGTGTCCAGACAGATGATGATGAGGACAAGGCAGAGTGGGAGCAACCGGTCAGGCGCCGGAGGTCCCGCCATTCCCGCCACTCCGAATCTGGGGCTGATGCCAAGAATGACTCCACGACCACCACCACCTCTGCAGCTGCCAAGGTGACCTCGTCCAGCATAGCCATTCAAACCATCCGAGACGGTTCTTGTCAAACAGAGACAGAACAGCTGGGAAGAGTCTCCCCTGCCATTCAGGTGACCGTGCCTGACCCAAATAGAGTTGAGATTGTCCATTACATCTCCGGTCCCGAGAGGACACAGAAGGGACAAAGCTTAGCTTGCCAAACAGACACTGAGGCCCAGTCACAGGGAGTGGTCGTCCCACAGATTAGCGTGGCCACTACCATTAGCCCCTACTCCACTAGTGTCCAACTTGTTGGTTCGTCAGATCCTCTCTCTTCTCGTCAGCAGGCAGCCAAGTTTGAGAGGCGAAGGCCAGACCCATTAGAGATCAGCTACCAGCAGAACCATCTGCACAATGAATCTCTGTCCAACCTGATCCGGCAGCCACCCAAGTCTCCTCAGGTCCTGTATTCGCCGGTATCCCCACTGGCTTCTCCTCATCGTCTAATTGAGACATCATTCGCATCCAGTGAAAGGCTGAATAAGGCCCACGTCACTCCACAGCAGAAATCCTATACCGCAGAGTCACCCCAGAGGCACTCCACTCTGCCTCGACCAATGAAGAATGTCCAGAGGTCTATGTCAGACCCCAAACCTCTCAGTCCAACCACAGAAGACCATGCGAAGGCCAGGTTATCCCTCTATCATCAACAGGCACTCCAGAGTCAGGTAGGCACTACAGTTATTTTTCTAACAATAGCATATAGTGTTCATCCAGTAATGTTTTCAGTGTGAAACAACAATAAATATTATAATTTGAGTAATTCAGTATAATCTGCAATATAACTAGAAAAGCTGCAGCTGTGCTTCCTGTAAGAAATGGGGGTGTTTTGTCTCTAGCGTGATATTTGATGAGTAACATATAAATGCACTGTATAGGCCAATAGATGACATTGTTTATGATGCAATTTACTATTTGAGCTGCTGATAGTCAGATACCTAAATGTCTGTTTTATCATCTGCGGTTGTTTGTGTGCTTAACTTTATTGACCAAACTATTATTAACTGTTTCACTAAAATACCCTTGTACCCTGATTCTTGCGTCTGCCAGCTCTACTGTCTAATAGTCACCCAGTTTTCCTTTTGTAAGATTTAATATTCTGCCCCAGCTTTCCACTATGGTTGTGATTAACAGTTTAAGTCTCTCCCTAGTGGAAACAGACATTTAATCAAAATTAAGAAATTATTAATTAATTCCTTTTGGAGTCTTTAAAATGTGTAGACATGTTGTTGCCTGTTGAACTAAAACTAGGGGAAATGTAGTTTTTGTGACATTTGAATATTCTCAAAAGATTAATCTTATTGACGAATTGGCACAAAAAATGTACCACCTACTTAACTTGATTGCCGATGTGCATGCCTTTCTTACTTCCATTATGCGATAATCACACTCTGCAGGAAAGATTTCTTTTGTAGCACTGGCATCTTTTGGGCTGCAGTCGTTATCCAGCCAGCAGAAATGTCCTGTGGAGCATATCAGGCAGAGCAAATGCTTGACTCTGTTTGAAATAAATCAATTAAAACTAAGGTTCAGAGACAGAATGGTGGTAAGAGGGCTCACAGTCCATGTCACTTACAAAAAGAGCCATTATCCACAGGTATTGGGAATTATAGCACCATGTCACGTAAGGAATTTGTTGATGGGTTATTGTTTCTTAAAATGTATTACATACGTGACCTGACATTTACTTTTTCAAAATTAAATTATGATTTCTACGCTTTAAACAGATGTAAAACATATTTGTTTCTATGGCTATACACTATAGTACATTTTAGTGGTATTCAGTTGAAATCGTTCTACTTGTAGACTTGTTAGTACTGTATGTCTGTCTATTCTATTTACATTCAAAATGACTGACAGTAGGACATATATAATTGCTGTGTGCTGTTGAACTGCTGTAGCTGTCCATCATGATCTGCCAGACTGAACTTCTGTTTTCTGATGCACTGTTTGCATGCTGTGCTGACCCCACCTCCATTCTCCCTGGCCTTTGTGACCCTGCAGCTGGCTGCCCTGCAGCAGAGCTCCCTCCTGAGGAAGGTGAAGCGGACCCTGCCCAGCCCCCCGCCCGACGAGACCCAGCTGTCGATGGTCACCCCTGCCCTCCCCCAGATGTATATGCCCTCAGTGCCCTCCCTTAAGGCTGGCACTCGCCCTGGCCTGTTAGCCAAGGCCAGCCTGCTGAAGGACCTGACCCACGAGCTGAAGGCAGTGGAGCAGGAGTCCACCAAGCTCCGCAAGCAGCAGGCGGAGCTGGAGGAGGAGGAGAAGGAGATTGACGCCAAGCTCCGCTACCTGGAGCAGGGGATCCATTCACGCAAAGAGACTCTGGTAAAAGAGAGAGAGAGGCGGGATGTGGCGTATCTGCGCTGCATGGGTGATGCACGAGACTACATGTCAGACTCTGAGCTCAACAACCTGCGGTTGGCGGCAGCTGTGGCATCTTATGAGAGAGAAGGCCTGCTGACAAGACCCAGCACAGCACCCCTCAGCCAGTTCTCCAGTGAGCTGAGTACCGCCGCCCAGTACCCCCCCACTTCATCATTTGTCTCCTACCAGTTCCCCCAGAGCCAGCCAGCTCCCGCTCCACAGGCACCAACCCCTTTCCAAACCACTGGATTCAACCAGCCTCCCTATCCTACTGTCTCCCAGGCCCAGGCTCTCCCTCAGCCTACCCCTCTGCAGACCCATCATCCTCTCCCATCATACCAGCCTCCAGGGACCTTCCCCTCCCAAACCTATCCACCAGGCCAACCACCTTATCCAACTGAACACAGTGTGCAACCTCCAACCCAGCCAGGACATCCCGGGTTCCAGCCTCCACCTCCTGGTGGTATAACTCCTTACCCAT
This sequence comes from Sprattus sprattus, assembly GCF_963457725.1. Classification (NCBI taxonomy): domain Eukaryota; kingdom Metazoa; phylum Chordata; class Actinopteri; order Clupeiformes; family Clupeidae; genus Sprattus; species Sprattus sprattus. The sequence continues at coordinate 16,089,579 of NC_137914.1, forward strand.
CCCACACTACGCCATACCCGAGCCAGGCACCACCCTACCCAGTCAGCCAGGCGAGCACTTACCAACCTCAGGCCGACATTCTCACTGTGCATCAGAGGCCCCGACAGACCTCATTGGCTGATTTGGAGCACAAGATGCCCACTAATTATGAAGTCATTAGCAACCCGACAGTTGTAGTGACAACCACCGCCCAAGACACTACCTACTCCCAGATGGGTATGGCCCCCTCTTATGGACAGTACGCAACAACCATTGCAAGCAGTTATGGGCCATATTCCACTTCAGTTCCCAGCACTTATGGAAGCTACCCAACGACCACAGCAAGCTCCTATGGGCAGTACACTACAACTGTGGCTGGCACTTATGGCCAGTACACAACAACTATCGCAAATACTTATGGCTACACCACAACAACAGCCAGTTCCTATGGACAGTACACAAATACAATGGCTAATTCGTATGGCCAGATGTCTGACCGTCAACATGCAGTCGACAGCACTTCCACCTATGCCAGTGATGGTCTGTATGGCTCCTCCAACCTGGACCAAAACGGTCCTAAGAGCTATTTAGTGATTGACGACATCAGTGAGCTGACAAAGGAGGGCATGGGCACAACCGCTGACCCGCACCGCAGTGAGGGCCATGGGCGCTATGGGGGCGACGCCGTCCACACACGAGGGGGGAGCTCCTACGGCCGACCAGAGGACGAGCAGCAGGAAGACCTGTACGACCATCAACATGGCAGGGGTAAGAGCACCGGCAGCTACCATCCGCGAGGGGCAGATATGTACGGCCGGGTAGTGGGCAGCAGTAGCATGGGTGGGGGATCGTCCTATTACTATGACGACTACAAGCACTCGTCTATGCCAAGTTCACGTGCAGCCCAGAGGCACACTTCCAAGAGCTTGGCTCCAGCTGTAATGTCCACCAAGAGGAGCAAGCATCGAAAGCAAGGCATGGAGCAGAAGATCTCCAAATTCTCACCCATCGAGGAGGCCCGCGACGTGGAAGCTGACCTAGCCTCCTACACCATGAGCACCGCTACAACCAGTGGCTACGGTACAGGCTCCCGGTCGAGAAAGCTCCAGGATGACTTCGGTTACCAGCTGCGCAAGGGCATCTATGACCCTCAGAGGGGCTACTACGAGGAAGACGAGCGACTGTACAGCCAGGGCAGGTCCCGGTCCACCGGTTATGTAATGGACAAGGTCCCAACCAAGGACTCAGGCTATCGGAGCAGATCGTATGAGCGGGACTACTATGAGCGGTCAAACCGGAGTGGCTACAACCGTAGTGGGCGTCCCACCTTACGCTCGCAGTACTCTGAGGAGGAGAGTCCACTCAGTCCTACGGGGAAACCCATGGGCGTTGGACGAGGCTATCTGGGGCCAGATCCTTACAATCCATATGGCTCCAGCCACTCCCTGCCAGACGTGCAGGACCACATAAGAGACTTGCCCAGGACGCACGTCTACAAATCTGATGATATGTACATTATAGACGAT